>NW_021626087.1:0-14841 GCF_004785775.1 Grammomys surdaster
ATAGATAGATAGATAGATAGATAGATAGATAGATAGATAGATAGATATCTTGCCACAGGCAGCAAGGAGGAGAGAGACTGGAGTTCCACACTAGGCAGAACTTGAGCATAAAGAATTCAAAACCCACCCACACAATGATGCACTTCTTCGAACAAGGTTACACCTCCTCCAGTAAGGCCACGCTCTTAATAGTGCCACTGCCTGTGGCCAAGCATTCAAACACATGAATTTATGGGGGCCAAACCTAATCAAACCACCACACACACACACACACACACACGCACACACACGTGTGTATGTGTATGTATTACATAACTGAACTTGTCACTTTGTATGCTAACTTTAAAATAATAGTAATAAATAGCAAGCAATAGTATTGCTTGTACATTATCATTAGTAAAAGTGAAGGGATCCTTATTATCAATGAAAACTCCCTTCATGCTGGGTGTGGCTATGCATGCCCTTAATTCCAGTGCTCAGGAGGCAGAGGCAAGCAGATCTTTGTGAATTCAAGCCCAACCTGATCCACATATTGAGTTCCATGCCAGCCAGGACTACATAGTGATACCCTGTCTTAAAAAAAGAGAAGAAAAGAACTCTTCATAAACCTGTCAAGTCTCTGATATTACATATTATATGGTAAGTGAATGTTGAATAACACCTTCCACCTGATGTGCAAGGGGCAGTCAAGAAAACTTAGGAGTGAGATTTTATGATTTTCCTATTTAAGCTCAAATCTAATGATGCCCTCACACAAGGTCAGAGGGTGAACAGCTGGCCATCTATAGCTATTGACATATGTAGTGAAACCAGGAATTCAAAGCAAGAATGCAAAACACATTTTTAATTGCATATGTACTGAATCCCTTGTCGTTATCCCCTAAACAATGCTGTTCACCACCTTTTTCACAGTGTTTACTTTGTATCCTAAGTAATGTAGCAATGATTTAAAGTATACAAGGATGCTGTGCAGGGTTTTAGGTAAAGGCTAACGCACTGAGGAGCCACTGACTTCAGTATCCTCGGAGTCTTGTATCCCTAGGCTGTCTAGAAACCAGTCCTTCACAGATACCGAGGGACGTATTTGGGTGACATAGGTATATCTGGGTGCCTGTTTCAAGAAACTGGGAACATGAGAAGGCAAACCAGTTGCTCTCCAATCTAGCTGACATTGGACCATCTTCTTCCCAAGCACATTATTCTTTCATCACATGGCTTCCCAGAGTGCTTGGCCCTGCCCCGGCCACACCCACTTCACTGGTCTTCTTCTTCTTCTTCTTCTTCTTCTTCTTCTTCTTCTTCTCCTCCTCCTCCTCCTCCTCCTCCTTCTCCTTCTCCTCCTCCACCTCCTACTCCTACTCCTACTCCTCCACCTCCTTCTTCTTCAAAGATTTATTTATTTATTTTATTTATATGAGTACACTGCAGCTGTCTTCAGACACACCAGAAGAGGGCATCTGATCCCATTATAGATGGTTGTGAGCCACCATGTGGTTGCTAGGAATTGAACTCAGAACCTCTGGAAGAACAACCAGTGCTCTGAACCACTGAGCCATCTCTCTAGGCCTTCACTGGTCTTCTAAAGGAGGTATCCAATTTGGGTGAGAAAGAAGTAATGTTTCATTTGCCTGTGGTTTAGCTGTTGAAGCCATCATACACCCAGTAATTTCAAAACAAGTGGTACCTGGGAAATCAATTATGACCACATTTCCTGTGTTTACATTTATATAAGTTAAGCCAACTTTGCATATGTCCAAGAAATTTGAGGAACATTCTCCAAACTAAATTTTTGCTAAGGCAGTGAATAATCAGTTAATGCTCGAACAATACAAAGAACACATGCCTGATGGTACATGACTTTCCCAAGCATGGACAAATGACATTCTTTATCACCAGATACATGTGATTCCCATTATCTAAAGTCAGATGTTATGGCTTTGTGGGGGATGTAGACGCTGAGCACAAGGTATAACATTGTCTTCAGACTGAGACTTACTAGCCTAAGGCCAGGTTCAGAGAGAGCAATGGAATAAGGCCTCTGGGTACATAACACCGTCATTCGCTTGAGTATGTACCATATACAATAAATAATTAATATAAGAATAAAGGCATTGGAGGAGTAGCTAAGTGTGACAGCATGTGCCTGTAAATTCCGACACTCAGGCACTAAAGCAGGAGGATCCAGAGTTTGAGGCCAGCCTAAGGAATTCTGTCTCTTTCCAAAACGGCAAAACTCCTGCCTATTCCAGGATTGGGTTAGCTGTTAACATTCAACCTTTAATCTCAACTTGAAAACAGGAGAGCTACATTCTGAAGACCTCTTGACATTTCAGTCTATCAAGGACACATTAAAGAGTTATCGTAAGCCAAACTCCTCAACAATGGCTCCAGAAGAGCCTCCAAATCCCTGACTGCAAGCACACAAGGCTATGCTGGCTGGGCAATAGGGAAATGCGTAAGGAAAGGTAACAGAGGCCAGTGGGGAAGAGTTCCTAACTGTGTCCATTGAAATGAGATAGTTTTAGATAGTTCTAGATGGTTAGCCTGTCTTCCCACTTATACAGTCTTGGGCAAGTCACTTTTTAAAGAATTTTCTTTTCTTTTCTTTTCTTTTCTTTTCTTTTCTTTTCTTTTCTTTTCTTTTCTTTTCTTCCTTCCTTCCTTTCTTTCTTTCTTTCTTTCTTTCTTTCTTTCTTTCTTTCTTTCTTTCTTAAGTAACAATATTAACTACTCTGTGTTGGGTCTTTTGTTTTTATTTTAAAGCCGTGTCTCATTCTATAACCCAGGCTCAATTGGATTTTACTATGTAGACTAAGCTGGCCTTAAATTTACAGTAATCCACCTCCCCCTGCCTCTCAAAAGCTGAGATTATAAATACAAGCCACCATACTCAATTTAATTTTTCCTTAAGACAGGCTCTTGCTACATAGCCCAGGCTGGCCGCAGATTCACAGAGGTCTACCTGCCCATGCCTCCCCAGTGCCGCTATTAATAATAAGGCATTAAGCTACATCCTGCCATAATTTTGATTTTGAATTAAAAACCAGATCAAACTTTTTATATCACTTACTCTGCCACTCTGGTTCCCACTTTAAAGTGTCTGAATTCTCTAGGTAGCCCAGTTTTCTGCCACTTGTTGACTGAGCAGAAATTATGGTCATCAGGAACAGCATAGATGGTTAAATGCTGCATAGTCTGTTGAGCAAAACCAGACTCTTTATAAAAAATACATACCAACAAAACTGGAAGAGTGTAGGATCACATGCCAGATACAAGCACACTTCCAAGGAAGGTTTAAGAGGGTAGCCTAGGGCCAGGCAGTGGTGTCATATGCCTTTAATCCCAGCACTTGGGAGGCAGGGGCAGGTGGATCTCTGAGTTCGAGGCCAGCCTGGTCTACAGAGTGAGTTCCAGAACAGCCAGGGCTACACAGAGAAACCCTGTCTCGAAAAACAAAAACAAAAACAAAAAAAAACAAAAAACAAAACAAAACAAAAAAAAAAAACGGTAGCCTAGATGTTATGGATGGAAGCCCATACAGATAAACTGATACCTGAGAGCCCAGAGAAGGAAGGAGACACTCTAAATTGAGTGCGGTTGGTTGTGCTTGAGAATGTGGGTGTGGCCTAATCCTGTGAGGCTGGCTTTTATTTATTCTTGGTTTAGATGCCCTTGGATTAATAGGTTCACAATGAGCACAAAAAATACATGATATTACTCCAACTTCCTACATGTAGTTGGCGTCTGATTCCATGTTTTTAATTTAAGAGTAGGGTAGAGGGCCAATTTCTTTAAAATATTGAAAACATGCAGGAAAATAAGCCAGGAACATTCTTATAATGTCTTACTGACCTCAGTGGCCCGCTGACAAACATTTTTATTAGTCTCTTTATTTGAAGGGCTGGTGACTAATCTAGGACCTGGTGCATGCTAAACATTTCCTTTTATTTCTCTTTCCTTTTCTTCTCTTCTCTTTTCTTTTTTCTTGAGGCAATGTCTTAGTACGTTGTCCTGTCTGTCCTGCAGCTTGCTATGTAAGTCAGACTGGCCTTGAACTCGCAGGCTGAAGTCTTCCTATCTATCCCATGTTCCCCCTCAGACCTGAAGCAGTACTCTTGCCTCTCTGTCCCTCGAGTGCTGAGATTAAGTACCACATTAGCATACCCAGCTTCTGACTAATCTTTAGGCAAGCTGACACAAGTGTGTATTGTTTCTCTCCTTTGTTTCTAACTAAAAATAGCAAGCTTTTTGTTCTGCATCTTGCTTTTCACCCATGTAATAATGTACCCCAGAGATTTAAAAGTCACAGGCATACATGCTTCAAAGAGAAGATACCAAGGCAGCTCTTGCTGGAAGCACTGCATTCTCTGGCTAATCTATTTATTTAGCAAGTTCTTGGCTACTTAGATGGTTTCCAGGCTTCCAGAAAACAATACTGTAGCTCAATGGGAGAGACCTCACCACACACTCTAAGCTTGAGATTGCTCCCTATCACAAACAGCACGTAACAAAATGAGTGACTGGAAACACGGTAACACTGTGAGCTACCTTACAGGTACACATTTCTTTCAGACAGGCAGGCAAACCTATAGGATACGTGTAAAAACAATCAAACAAACAAAAAAACCCTGTTACACACTGGATGTGTTTCTCATTTTCATTTTTTTTTAAAACTAAAGTCCTTCCATAAAATTTAAAATCAGGGGCTGGAGAGAAAGTTCCGTGGTTAGGAATACTGTCTGCTTTTCCAGAGGACCCCAGATCCAGGTATGATTCTCAGCACCTTGTACGGCTGCTGAGAACCACATCACTCCAGCCCCAGGGGATCCCACACTCTCTCGTCTCCTGGGGAATCAGGCACGCACATGGTGCACAGACATACATACATGCAGGCTAAACACTCATTCAAATAAAAGATAACATTTAAAATTTTTAAACCAATTTACATTCCCAGGAAAAGGTCTGTGTCCCCATCCGCATTCCTCCCCCCCACACACACACATACACACCAAACCTCAATAACAGTGTTATCAAATAAAAGACAGCATCAGTGAGTTCCAACTGGAATCATTTCTATCCATGAATTTGAGTCTCTTTCCATGTCTCAGAATCATCTGACCATTTATGCAACACATTAAAGAATAGCAAAGCCTATTATCTAAGCACTTGAGGGGGGGGGGGAAGCAGGAAGACCAAAAGTTCAAGGTAATCCTGGCTTCTTATCAAGTTTGAGACTGCTTGAGACTTGATGTCAAAAGACAAACAAAACCAAAAAAAAAAAAAAAAAAGAAACCAGTGTCACAAATCGAAGTTATCTGATAAGGAAGTTAGACTTTAAGGTCATCCTAGGTAGTGGTTTTCCTCTTATTTCATAAATGTGCTAAAAATACCAGACCACCGCAATGGCTAAACAGTGAAGGGAACTCCCGCTGAGGAACTAAGCATCCCCAACCAAGCACCCAATTGACTGGTCTTATTTTACAGACCTTGGGTAAACAGATGGGGTTGGGGTATTTGGGGTTTTTTACTCATTATTCATGTGGAGCTGTGAACCAAGCTCGGGGCCTGGAAGGTACTAGGGCAGACACCACTGGGCTCCACCTCACTTTCCAAGCTCTCAAGGATCTTATATTTCTGATGGGTTAGAAGACCATTCGTGGTAGGGTGAATAAAAGACTAGGAATAATGCATGTGGTTGGCCCCTGATGCCTTCAAGCAGTTAGACCATAGATGCGGATGCCCCGCAGGAGCTGAGAAAATGCCTTGGAGATCCACAGGCTAGTGAACCATACTGTGAAAAGGGCATACTAAAACTGCAAGCACATGGCCTCAAAGATGGGTCAGTGAGCAAAAGCACTTGCTGCCAAGCCTGATAACCAGAGTGTAAGCCCTGGAAACCACATTAAGTAGAGAGCCGAGCCCAACAAATTGTCCTCTGGTCTCTATTTGTATGCCATGGACACACACACACACACACACACACACACACACACACACACACGCTGGTTATAGGAGTTCAAAGTGGTAGAATGCAGTTTTAAACCTTCCAGGTATTATTAGGACAGGCTTCGCTAAGACGATGTTTAAAGAAAGGAGAAAATCTGGAGACAGCCAAGAGATGTGGTGTGTCTGCAATATTGGAAGAAGGCCATTAGGCATTGCTCAGTGGCAGAACACTTGCTGTGCACCACAAAGCTCCATCCTCACCACCAGAAGCAACAACAAAAGCAAAGAAAGCTCCAGGATGTAGGAGCCAATGGTTTTTAATCCCAGCTACTTGGTTGGCTGAGTCAGGAGGATGGAGATACCAGCATGGGCTATAGGGGGATGCTCAGTTTCAAAAAGGAAAAAAGGTGAGGGAGGGGGAGACACGGCTAGATGTGGTGACCCAAGCCTGGAATCTCAATGCTCAGGAAGCTACGGCTGGAGGGATGTCAGACATCTGAGGCTAGTCTGGGCTACATAGCAAGACCCTGCCTCACAAAAACAGACAGCCTTCAGACAGACATAGAAAGGAATATCAGTGAGACAGAGGAAGTACAGAGAGGAAAGGAGAGAAGAGAGGAGTGGAGAAGAAGGAAGGGGGGGGAGAGGAAAATTCAAGATCTCACTGAGATGGGTAGTAAATAGAGGACTTAAAAAAAAAAAACAGAGCGTCTCTTTGCAGCCCTGTATGTCCTGGAACTCACTATGTACACATCAGACTGTACTCAGAGATGGGTCTGCAGAGGGCTTTTGTAACTTTTATTCTTTGTCTTGCTGTTCTGCTGTGCTGGGGATTAAGCCCAGAGTTTTGTACATGCTAGGCAAGCGGTCTACACACAGATATAGCCCTGGCTGTCCTGGAACTCACTGTGTAGACCAGGTTGGCCTCAAACTCAAAGAAATCCTACCTCTGCCTCCCATGTACTAGAATTGAAGGTGTGTGTGACCTTCTCTGCCTTAGTTCTTTATGTCTGCTTCTACATGTCTAGCTCTTGCTTCCATATGGCCATTATACCAAAGGCTTAGAGACAGTCCAGTGCCTGCCCCGCTGCTAGAAAGGTAGTAGGCAAACAATCCCAAATCCCTGTGCACTTAGGCAATCACATTAGTTTTGGATTATAGTTCCTACCAATGTGGGGTCCATCCTGTGCCTTGAGTCCCATAATTCAGCACTCCTCAAAGCCTTCCTTGTTAATTTGTAAGCCCCTTCTTTGGAGTGTCTGTGATTTCAGTACGTCACAAGTATGTCACCTCATTCAGCTCACTACTCCACTCTGGTTATCTCCCATAGATAAACCAGATTCACTTTAAGGGAATGTCACTCATAACCGCCTCAGACACAATGGTTACCAGCCTTGCCTCTGACAGCCTGGCCAATCCATAGCACCTATTAGCTGGGAGTGAACTTCAGATCTAGGAAAAACATAGCTGTTGCTTCTGCAGGAGGGTAGCAAGGACAGAGATCTTGATTCATTAATGAGAGAAGGGACGCAGATGCTGGTACCCAGGACTGAGATGTGCTCTGAGGAACCATTCCAAGGGTTTTTCAGGGACACAAGACCAACTACTAAAGTCTTCCTCCAAGGATTCTTTAGTCTACTATCACCAAATACAGAGTTAAAGAGGGTCAAGCTGCTGTCCCTGGTGTGGACAAAGCGACCCTCAGGAAAGATGGATCCTAAGTAGGAAACAAAGTAATAAACCAGCGCAAGAAACATTACAGGTTTTGACTTTAGAGGCACCAGGTCCAGAGGAGTCTGAGGCAGATCCATTCTAAATGTGCTGCTGTCGGCACAAGGGGACCAGGATGTGAACCCTGTAGCTTTCACACCAATGACCTACGGGTGTATCTCCACCAATCTAAACCTCCACTTTCTTTCCTGGAAAAGAAACTTAGCTGTTGAGAAATGAACCCCCTGTTGTGGTGAAGATTTTTAAATGTCAACACAAGGAAGCAGAGGAAGGTGGACTGGTGAGATCCAGTCTCAGAGACAGAGGGGGGGGGGGCGGGAGAGAGGGGAGGAGCTAGGAGCTGTTGGGAAGAGAAATAGGTGAGGAGTAGTTCGGCATATCCCTGGATCTACTTATAATAAATGCTATCCTAGGAACTCTCCTTGTCTGAATGTCACCAAAGAAGGCCCTTCCCAAGATTTTGTCCCATGCCCTAGGTCGAAAGGTGCCACCATCTGTCTAGTCGCCCTCTTGATGCTGCTCTGAGCACTTAGAGGCAGAACCCACACGTGCTTCCTGCCTCTCTAAACACATCCTGGAACGTCAGAGACTATCTTGTCACACCTTTCCACTACCTCAAGAAGTTCCACTACCCATGTTGGCTGGCCTGGACGCCTTCCCTCCCTCTCAGCTCCCATGGTCCCTCACCTGATATAGGGGAGAAAGGGGTTGACATGCCCAGTGAGCACCGCGACCACGTAGGAGATGATGAAGGCTGCGGACGACCAAGTCACCAGGAGGAAGGGGACGAAAGCCATTCCCCTGAGGAAGCACAGCATCGCGGTGAGAGGGCGCTGAGCTCGTCGGACCACGAAGCCGGCTTGCTGCAGGCTGCCTGGAGGCGGCGGCCAAGACACAGACAGCTAACGCGAGGCAGGACCGAGGCTCGGCGACGGCCCGGGCAGGCCCAGCCCCGGAGGGAGGGAAGCGCTCAGAGGCGAGAGGGCGGAGGGCTGACGGGCAGCCGGGTGGGTGGGGCGCGGGCGGTCCTGGCTTGTTGCGAAACCGGTGAAGTCACAAAGCGGCAGCCTGGTCCCCCGGAGCTAGGGCGCGCGGCCACCTCCCCGCCCACGCCACGCCACGCGGGACCGCTCGGCTTCCTTTCGCTTTTGCTTGGGACAGCGACAGATGGGTGCAGCGGGAGACGCGGTACCTCGCGGGGCTGGCCAGCTCTTGGGCAAGTCCCGCCAAGTTGGCTGGACTTCCAGCTCCTCCTGCCCTTGGGGGTTTTCCCTCTGAGCCTCTCTCTCCACCACCCACTGAGCTTCCCTCAAGCGTCTGGCCACCCGTGACGCCCACCCCATCAGGTCGCTCTGTGGATGCAGGGGTTCAGGCAGAGGGGCTCAATGATGTTTGGGCCACTGGGCTGGACGTCACACACACCTGTGTGATAAGCACAAGGAAAGCCAACTCGCGTAGTAGCCAGGCCTGATAGCACAGGTATGTCATCCTAGCTACCTGTCTACTAAGGAGGCTGAAGCACGGGGATCACAAATTCAAGGCCTGACTGGGGAGCTTAGTGAGCAGGCCTCTAAAAGGCTGAGAATGTAGCTCAACCTTAGAGCACTTGCCTAGAGTGGAAAAAAAGATTCTCATTCAAGCAAATGACAGAAAGGGTTGGATCCAGCCCTGGCCCACCCACCAAAACCTACTAAGAGTATTTATCTGTTCCCACCCGATGCTACTTGGGGTATTTATTTCCCAGTAGTAAGACAAAATGACTTGATCCATTTCAGATCCACCCCAGACTCCACCAAAACCAAACCGATCGGTGTTCCTGAAGCACAGGCCAGTTCTGTGGATCTGAGCTATAGTTTGAGAATTCTGAGCCCCACTTTTGGCCATAGATGGCCTACTGTGGGTTCATCTCAGCCACATAAATGTGTCTTGTGTGTCACAACATGCTAGGGATTAGTCTACAGGGATTAAACACCATCAGAAAACGGATCTATCGGCTATGTAGAACAGGATTTTAAAAAAGAAATAGACCACATCAGAGCTGAGGACCCAAGACAATAACAGAACTTTCAAGGAGACATCTAGGGATGAGCACATGACCTCTGGCTAGCACACTGCTCCATCCCTAACTCCAAAAGGAAATAATTAACCAGATCAAAGTGAGACTTCCCTGGCATGCCAAGGAGACAACAAACTGCACAGACTGTAAATGATTGCTGCTTCTTCTTCTTCTTCTTCTTCTTCTTCTTCTTCTTCTTCTTCTTCTTTTCTTCTTCTTTTTTGTTTTTGTTTGTTTGTTTGTTTGTTTTTTGTTTTGTTTTTTGAGACAGGGTTTCTCTGTGTAGCCCTGGCTGTCCTGGAACTCACTCTGCAGACCAGGCTGGCCTCAAACTCAGAAATCCGCCTGCCTCTGCCTCCCAAGTGCTGGGATCAAAGGCATGTGCCACCACAGCCTGGCTAAATGCTTGCTTCTTTAAGATATTAACTACCCATGAGGCAAGGAGTGACTTGGTTTTAGCCAGATGTGGAGCTCATATCTGCAGTCTCGACACTTGGAAAGGCTGAGCAGGACAGCCAAGAGCTCAGAGCCCATCTGGGCTACACAGTGAGTCCTAGACACACTTGGGCTACAGAGATCCTGTCTCAAACATCACTCAGTCGTGACTTCTGGGGGAGGGTGCTCTTTGGACTCATTTAAAAATCTTCAGCCAGAATGTCTCCCTACATAGTTTGGAGCAGCAATCCCTCAGTCACTTCAAGCTTATAGAAACCTGGGCCTAAGAGAGGGCTCCATGGTTAGAGGGGCTTGTTGCCAAGACTGATGACCTGAATTCCATTTCATGGACCCACAAAATAGGAGAGAATTGACTGCTTTGAGCTATCTTAGACTTCCACAAAGATGCTACAATACCCCCAACACACATACACACACACACACATACACACACACATACACACACATACACACACATACACACACATACATACACACATACACACACACATACACACACATACACACACATACACACACACAAACACACACATACACACACACACACAACCTTAAATAGTGCGAAAGCTGTCATTCATAGTACTCCTCGTACATCTTTACCTGGTTTCCTGTGTTTTGGAAACTCACTCTCAGTCTTCTGTCCTATCTCCACTCCCCTCACCCTATTTCTCCTTTTTTAGCATTAGTAAAGTTTAGATCAAAATGAAATAGGCAGAGGACTAATGATTCCCCCAAAAGCACTTCACTCCTTATGTTTTTGTCGATTGTATAATTCTCTATTACAAACTCTGATTTGACAATTACTATTTTTGTTGTTTAGGTGTCTCTCTCTCTCTCTCTCTCTCTCTCTCTCTCTCTCTCTCTCTCTCTCTACCTATCTCTATCTCTCCTTGTTTTTGAGGGTCTCTGTGTAGCCTAGGCTAGCATCAAACTCACACTGAAATCCTCCAGCTTCAGTCTCATGAACTGAACTCATGCTGTAATTCATGAACTGAATCTTATGCTGAGATTACAGTTAGGCACCGCCACAATAGGCTCACTACTCATTTAAAACACTGAATATAACGAGTTGTCTGACCAAGTGGCAACAATAATGTTTGCTCATGCTGGTGTTTTACGGAATATGGATGAAGTTTATTACAAGATGTACTGGCTGGCTTTCTGTGTCAACTTGACACAAGCTGGAGTTATCACAGAGAAAGGAGCCTCCCTTGAGGAAATGCTTCCATGAGATCCAGCTGTAAGGCATTTTCTCAATTAGTGATCAGTGGGAGAGGGCACAGTCCACTGTGGATGGTGCCACCTCTGGGTTGGTAGTCCTAGATTCTATAAGAAGCAAGCTGAGCAAGCCAGGGGAGGTAATCCAGTAAGCAGCACCCTCCATAGCCTCTGCATCAGCTCCTGCCTCCAGGTTCCTGCCCTGTGTAAGTTCCTGTCCTGACTTCCTTTGGTGATGAACAGCAGTGTAGAAGTGTAGGCTGAATAAAATCTTTTCTTCCCAATTTGCTTCTTGGTCATGATGTTTTATACAGGAACCCTGACTAAGACAAACTAGAATGGGGCATTCCTGTGACAACCTGACCGTGTTTTTGGGTGGACTGTGAAAGGACTTTGGAACTTTGGGCTAGAAGAGCCATTGGGTGGTAAGAGCTCTGTGGGATATTCTGTAGGAGTTTGGAAGATAATGTTGAGAACAGTGCAGAAGATGGAGGGCTGGATTGTGAAATTTCAGACGGAAGATTAAAGACTCTTATCAGGGCCATTGCTGTTTTGATTGTGAAGATTCTGTGGTTTTGGTTAGCTGGGGCTGAAGAATCAGCTGTGATTAACAAGATACCAGAACTACTAAAGGGAAACCTTTGCATCACTGGGACAATTGATGCTGGTTAAATGGAACTAAGAAATTAGTGGTGATTAAGAAGAGACTAGCATCACTGAGGTGAAATCTTTTGGGAAGTGTTTTCTGAGAGCACGGAGAAGCTGTGTTCCAAAGGCAGCCACAGTTTTACTTCTTGTTGGCAACCAGACTTGGTTATGTATAAGAGTCACCAGGTGGTACATGTTTTGAAACATGAAGGAGTAATAGCTGATACTCGGCACCAGGAGAGGCCAGGAGAGGCCATCGGTGAAAGTGCAGCCTCAGTGGCAGTTGAAGGTCTAGGACTGAAGGGGTCATGCAGAGAAGTTGAGGCTTAGCACCATGAAAGAGTCTATGAGAGGCTGTTTGTGAAAGTGTGGTCCAATTGCAGCCGAAGACAGCAGTGTTTTGGAGTTGGCAGTACCATGAGATGACCACCAAGAACAGCAGCAGCAGTGGAGTACGGGCAGTTGAAGCCCAGAAGTCAAGCTGTGTTCTACAAAGGGCAGAGCTGGAGAAGTGACCCAAGCCCTTGGAGGAGCCCAGAAGATCATAAGTGGATGCCAGACACCACTGGATGGTTAGAGTATGATTTTGCTTTTGATTGTGATTACGCCCTGATACTTTTCCCACTTGAAGTAAGAAAGTATTTTAGCGGAGACCACAGTCAAGAGACTTTGAATTGAAAAAAAAAAACTTTGAATTTCAAAAGAGGTTGGATATTTTAAAGAAATTGAAATTTTAATATGTAAAAATTTGTAAAGACTGTGGGACTTTTAAAGTTATTTAGATCTTGAGGGTGAATAAGAAAGTAAGGGTTGAGGCTTAATAATGGTATGTTTGTGTGTCAAGTTGACAAGGGGTCAGTTGTACTGGCTGGTTTTGTGTGTCAACTTGACACAAGCTGGAGGTATCACAGAGAAAGGAGCCTTCCTTGAGGAAATGCCTCCATGAGATCCAGCTGTAAGGCATTTTCTCAATTAGTGATCAATGGGGGAGGGCACAGTCAACTGTGGGTGGTGCCATCTCTGGGCTGGTGGTCCTGGGTTCTATAAGAAAGCAAGCTGGGCAAGCCAGGGGAGGTAATCCAGTAAACAGCACCTCTCCATAACCTCTGCATCAGCTCCTGCCTCCAGGATCCTGCCCTGTTTGAGTTTCATTTCTGACTTCCCTTGGTGATGAACAGCAATGTGGAATTATAAGCTGAATAAACCCCTTTCCTCCCCAATCTGCTTCTTTGTCACGATGTTTTGTGCAGGAATACAAACCCTGACTAAGACACAGGTAAAGCTGTACACCCAAGGACAAATGCAGACTACTTAAGGGTTATCCATTTTGTTAATTACAGTGAATACATTAATTTTGAGGAAAGCCAGCATAATGACTCATTTCCATTGCCAACTTAATAGTATTAGGAAATACCTAGGACATTAATGTAACACACTGTGGATGTGTCTCTGAAGGCATTTCCAAAAAGGCTTAACTTCAAGCAAGCGGCACCATCCCATGGGCTCTGAGTCAGTAAAAAAAAAAAAAAGGAAGAAAAAGCTAGAGGTGCACCCCTCCCTCAGTGCTACAGAGCAAGATGGTCTACTGTCTGACTGGCCTGTGGTGGCCTGAACGCCTGTGAACTGTGAGCCAACATAAGCCCGTCCTCCTCTAACCAGCCTTTTCTTAGGTAATTAGTCACAGCAGCAAGAACAGTAAGGACTGTAAGCAGTGTATGGGGACTGCTGACCAAAGGCTGACGGTGCCAGGAAGCAAAGAGGCAATTTATTTAGACTTGCCAACGAAAGCATGCCTTGGGTTTCAGGAAGTTAGATCACTGGTCACGATGGAAGGCGGAAAGGTTATGCTATACTACACAAAAGCCCACAGCCAACTGTAGGTACCTGGTCTTTCTCTTCCTCTCTCCCTCTTCTCTTTACATTAACATATTTGTATTGTCTGTGTGCACGTGTGTGAGAGCATGTGCTCATGCCATGGTATGTGCATGAAGGTCAGAACTATTTAGAAAAGCTGAGTCTCTCCTTCTGCCATGTAGATATGTGGGTTCTGGGGAATCAAACTTAGGTCATCAGGCTTAGCCACAGAGCCATCTTGCTGGCTCCCAACCTAGGCTCTCTCAAAATCTATTCACATCAAACATTAGCTAAGAGTCACAGGTCTGTCTTCCTTGGCTTTTGTAAAGACTTTGTTCTTACAGAATTGAACAAGCTCATTAATCTTTTGGTTTTGTTTTGTTTTGTCATCTTGACACAAGCTATGATCATCTGAGAAGAGAGAACGTCAATTGAAAAAATGCCTCCTTCAGAATGGCTTGTAGGATAGGTTGTGGGGCATTTTCTTGATGAATGGTTGACACAGGAGGGTTCATCCCACAGTGAATGATGTTACCCCTGGCCAGGGAGTCCCAGGTCGTATAAAAAGAAAACTGAACAAGCCATGGAGAGACAGCTAGCAAGCAGCATTCTCTGATTTGGATCCTGCCTTAAGTTCCTATCATGACTTCTTTCTGTGACCAAGCCTTTCCTCCCCAAGTTAGCTTTGGTTGGTATTTTATCCTATCAAGAGAAACCAAACTAGGGGCTGGAGGGATGGCTCAGCAGTTACAAGCACTGAATGTTCTTCCAGAGGTCCTGAGTTCAATTCTTAGCAACCACATGGTGGCTCACCACCATCTGTAATGGGCTCAGATGCCCTCTTCTGGTATGTCAGTGTATTTACATATATAAAATAAATCTTTTGAGAGAGAGAGAGAGAGAGAGAGAGAGAGAGAGAGAGAGAGAGAGAG
>NW_021626088.1:0-2003 GCF_004785775.1 Grammomys surdaster
TAAGTTTAAATTTGCTGGTACTCATGTTTTTTAAAACTAAAAAGAAGATGGGACATGATGATGCATGCCTTTAATCCCAATACTTGGGAGGCAGAAGTAGTCAGACCTCTTGAGAGTTCCAGGCCAGCCTGATCTACAAAGCAAGTTCCAGGATAGCCAGGACTGTTATATAGAGAAACTCTGCCTCAAAAATATAAACAAACAAACAGGCAAATAAATAAATGCAGTAAGAGTGAAGCTGGGAGATGGTGGCGACACCGTTAACCCCAGCACTTTGGAGGCAGAGGCAGGCGGATCTCTGTGAGTTTGAGGCCAGCCTGGTCTACAGAGCAAGTTCCAGGACAGCCAGGGCTACACAGATGAGAAATCTCATCTCCAAAAGCAAATTAAAAAACTAATAAAACATCTTATTTAGCTCAACTTACTAAAATACTGTAACTATAATAATATTGATATATCATTTGATGTTATCTTATATACTGATAGGTAACATATATCCTATTTTACATAATATTTCAAATAATATTAATTGTGATGACACAGGAGACATGTCTCACTGTTAAGGATATGTGCTGTTCCTCCAGAGGACATGAATTTGGTCCCCAGCGTACACAGTGAGCAGCTAACAACCACCTATAAGTCACAGTTCCAGGGGATCTGATGCCTCTTCTGGCCTCTGTGGGCACCTGTACATGGACACACACACTCACACACACATGCACATGCATGCACTTGCATGCACGCACAGAGAGAAAGAGAGAGAGAGAGAGAGAGAGAGAGAGAGAATTTATAAAATAGTGGTGATATTTTAATGTGTAAGAATATACAGAGTTATTCATGTAAGAGAAGAGAGATGTAGTGCCCTCAGGACAGTAATCCCAATACTGGGAAGCTAGGATAAGAGAATAAAAAGTCTGAAGCTAGCCTGGGCTACACAATGAGTTTAAGTGTTTAAGTCCATTCCCCACCCCCAAAATGGAGGGCTAACTAATGAGGTCAGAGGTCATCTACTCAACAATCCTTTTCTCTCATCAAGTCTTTGAAATGATGTGTATTTCACATCTAGGAAAGATTTCAACTTGAGTTAGCCATATTTCAAGTATGTAAAAAAAAGTCCTGCCGAGCAGTGGTGGCGCATGCCTTTAAACCCAGCACTTGGGAGGCAGAGGCAGGCAGATTTCTGAGTTTGAGGCCTGCCTGGTCTACAGAGTGAGTTCCAGGACAGCCAGGGCTATACAGAGAAACTCTGTCTCAAAAAAAAACGGAAAAAAAAAAAAGTCCCATAGCTACTTTGATAAACCAGGAGCCCGGGTCGAGGATAAGCCCTGCCTGGGATGAGCATAGCAAAACTAGAGAAGAGGAAACCACCATGCCTAGAGGGAAAAAGTCTGTCACAATGCAACAGAAGAAACAGGAAGTCTCATATCACATGTCTCAAGAACCCTGGATGGTGCCTTCCTTTCTTCCTTCTCTGCTCCTTTCTCTTTCCTTTTTGTGTTTGTTTGTTTGTTTGTTTGTTTTTGCTTGTTTTGGGTGGGGGAAGGGGGTGAGCAGGGTCTCATTGTGTACTCTGGCTGTCCACTTTGTAGACCAGGCTAGCCTTGAACTCAGAGAGCCACCTGCCTCTGCCTCCCAAACGCTGGAATTAAAAGAGCAAGCCACCCATGCCCTGCCTTTTTTTCTCTCTCTCCTCTTTTTCTCCTTCCTTCCTTTCTTAGTCAGGTTTGGACTGCTATCATCATGCCTTGCTTCTGTGAAGTTTTTAAAAGCTTCAGAAGTTGAGGCAAGATGGGCCAATAAGCAGGAGAAATTTAGAAACCTGATAGAAAATGACTGATTAATCCCACACTCCAGAGGCAGAGGCAGGTGTCTGTGAGTTCGAGGCCAGCCTGGTCTACAAAGAGAGTCCAGGACAGCCAGAGCTACACAGAGAAACCCTATCTCAAAGAGAGAGAAAGGAGAGGAGAGGAGAGGAGAGGAGAGGAGAGGAGAGGAGAGGAGAG
>NW_021626089.1:0-1094 GCF_004785775.1 Grammomys surdaster
AGAGAGAGAGAGAGAGAGAGAGAGAGAGAGAGAGAGAGAGAGAGAGAAGGAAACCAATCTAAATAGGATGCATGCATTCTGGGGGTACCTGGCATACTGGCAGGACAGCAGTTATGACCCATGTGACAATAGTCACTCATAGCAAGCTGGATCCCTACATAGGTATATAACCATAACTAACCATGTGTGTGTGTGTGTGTGTGTATGTGTGTATGTGTGTGTGTGTACAGCATATGGCATGAACCAGCCCTGAGAGCACACTACTGCTCTCTCTTTCAAAGAATTGCCATACAACAGATCTTCCCAAGTCCTAGTTTTACTGACATATGCTGGCACACCCAACTTTACTTCTGTATTTAAAATAACAGGGAATATTTTGACTTTGCACACTTCAGTTATTTTCCCATGAGATAGATTGCCCTGCCAAAAGTGCAGATAAATGTCTTAAACTATGTAAATAACCTAACTCACTTGAGAGGATGGCATGGTTTTTTTCTTTGCCTCCATTAACATGGGTGTGTCGGTCAAATATTACTTCCATTTCCACAGGAGCTATAAACTACTGATTTTAACCTATACTCCCTTTTAAAGTCCATGATTGCTTATTTCCTTGTATCAATTTACTAGTTACCATCTCGAGTTTCTAATTTCCCCTTCTCACTGACAGAATCCCATTTATTCTGCCCCTCCCCAAAGAACTGTTAGACCTTAGCCTACTGTGCAGTTATGGGTGCTGTTTGACTTCATTTGAACCCATTCATGAAAATAAGTATTTTATGGTATCAATGGAACTGCTGTTTGGGGGATGCTGTCTTATAATCCGATGAGATGACTGAACTCTATCAGCTATATGAGAATACGGAGTCACTGATCTTAGGAAAAGAGGCTTTTATAGTGGTTAGGGTTGGGGAGAGCGGGTATTTCTAGGTCCTTGGTTTTATTTAAAAAAAAAAAAAAAAGTAAAGGCTCATGAAGATTTCCAAAAGAAACAAGTTAATTTTATTTGGAACTTAGCAATAATAAAAATGAAACAAGGCTACACTGACTGGGCATGGTGGCTCACGTCTTTTTTTTTTTTTTTTTTTTTTTTTTTT
>NW_021626089.1:1194-2063 GCF_004785775.1 Grammomys surdaster
TTTTTTTTTGGTTTTTCGAGACAGGGTTTCTCTGTTTCTCTGTGTAGCCCTGGATGTCCTGGAACTCACTCTGTAGACCAGGCTGGCCTCAAACTCAGAAATTCACCTGCCTCTGTGCCTCTGACTCCCAAGTGCTGGGATTAAAGAGGTGAGCCTAGCCAGGCAGTGGTGGCACATGCCTATCTCAAAAAAAAAAACACAAAAAAAAACAAAAAAACTGAAAGCCAGGCATGGCAGTGCACACCTTTAATCCCAGCAGTTGGGAGGCAGAGGCAGATGGATCTCTTCCATTTCAAGGCTAGCCTGGTTTGTCATGCTCTAGATTTCTTACATAAAAAAAGAAACTTCTGTCTTATACATGTAGTCTCAGCTAACATTTGTTTCAGTTAATTTAATTATTCTCTTCCTTGTCTCAAAACCTTAATTGATTTAAGTATTCTCCTTCTAATGTACCAAGCCCTGTTGGAGGATGGCTTTGTGCACTGTGTATCCAGATGCTGACTTCCCCAGAGTTCTACTTGCAGTCTGGAACTTGGCATTGGCAGTTTTATGAAGCATCTCCTGTCTCAACATTGTGTTAAAATTGTTCTCTGTCACCTCTGATTGGTTAATAAAGAGCTTATCAGCCTATAGTTTGGCAGCAGGGTTAAGACCAGATGTCAGATCCCAAAGAGAGGTCCCAGGTAGAGAGAGAAGAAAGAGGGGCTGTCATTCGGGAGTCACGATGAGGACACAGATGGGACAGGAACAGCCAGTGTGAGCCTAAGGTGGCAGGTAACAGGGCACATGACGGGGAGTAGGCAGCCCAGATTAGAACAGATAAGCATCTGCCGGGCTATGCAGTGCATGAAAGTTATTAATATAATAGG
>NW_021626090.1:0-3941 GCF_004785775.1 Grammomys surdaster
TCTTAGTTTATATTGGAAGAACTGTCTGTCACACATCCAAGATCCTATTATCTATTGGCAAATCCAGTGTCTGGTAAGCACCTAATTCCTAGTGTTCACCCTCTTGTTGTGTCTTTCCATATCAGGAACCTTGGTCTTTTGTGTTTTCTTCTAAAAAGCTGAGTAATATTTGTGCTAAGTAATATTGGTCATCAACAAGGATCTTGAATCCGCTAAGAAACCAGACTCTTAGGCAGGTGTGGAAACGCATTTCCAGAAAGGATTAGCTAAGGTGAGAAGGCTCTCCCTGAAATGACCTGTCCCTTCTGAGTGAGGCCCACCTATAAGGAGGTAGGAAGAAGAAAGCCATCTTGCTTGCCTGCCTGCCTTTGCTCCTCCTTGGTGAGCATGCTTGCATGAATCCCTGTTGGCCCTTCTACAGTCCTTTGCTGACATCAGACTCCAGCTTCCTCAGCTCTCTGGCAATCTTCAAGGCCTTTAGCCCCAAATCAGAGCTGCTGACACCACTCCCACCCCCATCCCCAGCCTCATAGACTGAGCAGCTGTTGTGTTCTCTGCCTTTACAGTTTGTAAACAGCCATCGTTGGACCATTCGCTTAACCCATGGCTTTTATAATACACATGCATTTTATCTGTTCTGTTCCTTTTGAGAACCCTGCATAATACAAGGCACTTCCATCAGGAGGGTTCCATCCCCATGACCTGACTTGTCCCCAAAGGTTTTTCATTCTAATACCATCCCATTCAAGTTTCAGGTTAGGGCACTGTGATGGTTTGTGTATGCTCAGCCCAGGGAGCGGCACTGTTAGAAGGTGTGACCCTGTTGGAGTGGGTGTGGCCTTGTTAGAGTAGGTGTGTCACTGTGGGTATGGGCTTTAAGAGCCTCATCCTAGCTGCCTGAAAGTTCTGCTAACAGCCTTCAGATGAAGATGTAGAACTCTCAGCTCCTCCTGCACTATGCCTACCTGGATGTTGTCATGCTCCCACCTTGATGATAATGGACTGGACCTCTGATCCTGTAAACCAGCCCCAATTAAATGTTGTCCTTATAAGACTTGCGTTGGTCATGATGTCTGTTCACAGCAGTAAAACGCTAAGACAGGCACACACAGAGTACATAATGTAGGCATGATGTCATTGTGCACTGGGTAAAGATTATCCTTGTATTATCCAAATGCTGACTTCAGTGCCTCCATATCTAATTGCAATCCTTATTCTAAGAATCTCCTGTCTCAATGTTGTGTAAACACTGCTCCTCAATTATTTCCTGATCGGTCAATAAATCTAGCTGATTGGCCTATGACTGAGCAGGTGAGCGAACAGGGCTGGACTTCCTCCTATGGAGGATGGGGTGGGTGGGAGAGAAGAAGTGGTTATCAGCCCTGGGAGGAGAGTCCAAGAAAACACCTGGAGCCCAGAGATCCAGATCAGCACTAAAATGCAAGTATCTCAGGGATTTTGGCTGGGGGTTAGCCACATTAGTTTAGGGAATTAAAATAGAGCAATACTGCTCAGTTGTTGTGCCCTTAAAGCTATAAAATAAATATGGTAGTCCAGTCTCAATTATTTGGGAGCTAGCTGGGTTAAGAGAGAAGCTGAAGCACAAATGCCACTAGCAACATCAGGACCACTTTATATAAGTATGTGATGGAGGCAGAAAACTCTAGCCAGCCAAGTGGTGACCTTTCATTAATTCTGAAAGCTCACCCTTTGCTTAGTCTTGTTCCCAACTAGCTCCCATGCTTAAATTGCCCCATTTATACTAATCTATGTCCTGCCATGTGGCTCATTGCCTCCTGAGGTCCTGCATCTCTGCCCAGAAGTTCTGTCTATTCTCTCTTGTTCTGCTATGGGCCATCAGCTTTTTATTAAACCAATCAGAAGGTGATGGAGATGTTTATAAAACACTGAGACAGGCGATGTGCTGGGGACAGCACACCATGACAGGGACTACCCACAGCAGGCTGAGATGGAGACATCTCAGAAGCCCACGGCAGCTCCTTGTCAAAAAAGGATGGTGTCTGGGACCCTGATAAGCAGGAGACACATCCCTCCAGGGACCCACCATCTGAAATAAGGGACTGCCTGAAATAGACCAGGATGGACACATCTCAGTAGCCCATGGCAGCTCTTTGTAAAAAAGAGTTGTGCCCATTTCTCCTAACCTTAGCCCTGGACAGCTGTATAGATTTCATTTGTGCACTACTGCTTTTCAGTTGGCCTTGGTGTGCATAATTATTCTATTATATCTGACTTTTCCTTCTGCTCTGGTGAATTCTGTGAAACTAGATGTTCCTTGATGTAATGATTTTTTTTTTTTTTTTTTTTTTGGTTTTTCGAGACAGGTTTTCTCTGTATAGTCCTGGCTGTCCTGGAACTCACTCTGTAGACCAGGCTGGCCTCGAACTCAGAAATCTGCCTGCCTCTGCCCCCTAAGTGCTGGGATTAAAGGCGTGCGACACCACTGCCCGGCGATGTAATGATTCTTAAACAGTTAAAAATTGAGGCAGGGGCACAGCACAGGTGCACGCTGTGTGCTCTCATCTTGGAAACAGTGCAATAACTGCACAATGGCAGTTTCAGATTAGTGTTTGACTTGCAAAGAAAGTTTGAAGAAATTATTAGAAATGAAACAGAGCCAACATTGGGACCCTGAGACAGGAAAACACTATTGAAGATATGAAATAAATTTTGCACAACATTTGAGAGTGGTTCCTGGATAAACATGTATAGAATGCATAAAATTCTATATTAGTAAAACTAAGTCAAAACACTGGGACTCTTAGGAAACAATCTAAGAAGAAAAGGGAGGAAGAAGAAAATGTCAATTACACCTACACTTTTATATATCTAAGAAAAATGCTAAGATGCTCCTTTTCAAGTAGAGCCACTGTCGTTAAGAGAGTCCTTTGAAGCACCTTTATTTGCCTGTATGTGCACCACTGCTTGGAAGTGAGTAACTCTCCATGGTATCAAGCACCTCCTTAGAGAGCAGCATGGTACTGGCTTCTTTTCCTGTCTCTGAAATACAACCCACTGATAAAAAGCAGCTTAAGGGGGAGTTTATTTTGGCTCAGTTTGAGGGTACAGTCCACCAAGGTTGGGAAGTCAACGTGCAAGAGCCCAAGGCAATTGGCCTTACGGTGTCCGAAAAGAGGGAGGAAATGCTTGTGTTCAGGTAATTTCTCCTGTCTACACAGCCCAGAACCCTGGCCTGTGGGATGGTGCTCCCCACATTCAGGGACCCCCACATTCAATCCATCTCCATCTAGACAGTCAGGTGTGTCACAGGTGTGTCAGAGGTGTGTCACAGGGTGTCAGAGGTGTGTCTCCTCTGTGATTCTGGATTTTGTCAAGCTGACAATATTATCCATCACAATCATCTATGTTATTAACTGTAGTCTCCTTCTTTGTATGTGGTGCTGGGGCTCCAACCCGGGGCCTTGTGCATGCTTTCTTTTTTCGATCAGAAGAAATTTTAAATGTCCTCTTGAAGATCGGGATTACATAGAATCCTTTACATGCATTGGTGCATTGGAATATTCTGGAAAGGATCCTTTCAAAACAGGGAGTCAAGACTGGGACCAGTGTGAGTGACTGATGCTGCGTGTGTGTGTGTGTGTGTGTGTGTGTGTGTGTGTGTGTGTGTGTGTTGTGCCTGTGTGTTGTATATACATACATGTTCCTGCATACACACACTTGTATATATTTTCCATGGGGAGGTCCCTGAGCTGTGAGTGGGTTCTGAGGTTTGTTCCCAGATATGCAGGGAAGCCGCTCTTCAGTATAGGAAGTCAGGATTTCAACAAGTCACATGTCTTAGAGATTACACAGCGAGCTTGATTTTTCTGGCCTCTAATCTGTACTCACTTATTTTATACAGTTAA
Source organism: Grammomys surdaster (assembly GCF_004785775.1). Lineage (NCBI taxonomy): Eukaryota > Metazoa > Chordata > Mammalia > Rodentia > Muridae > Grammomys > Grammomys surdaster. The sequence goes on from NW_021626090.1 coordinate 3,888, forward strand.
CTCCCCAAATGTGGACTTGTCTCTTTTTAGACTGTTCCTCTGCTTACCTCTGTT
>NW_021626091.1:0-4405 GCF_004785775.1 Grammomys surdaster
TCCAGTTGAACCAGCACCATTTGTTGAAAATGCTGTCCTTTTTCCACTGGACAGTTTTAGCTCCTTTGTCAAAGATCAAGTGACCATAGGAGTGTGGGTTCATTTCTGGGTCTTCAATTCTATTCCATTGATCTTCCTGCCTGTCTCTGTACCAATACCAGGTAGTTTTTATCACTATTGCTCTGTAGTACAGCTTGAGGTCAGGGATGGTAATTCCTCCAGAAGTTCTTTTATTGTTGAGAATAGTTTTCGCTATCCTGGGTTTTTTGTTATTCCATATGAATTTGAGAATTTCCTTTTCTAACTCTGTGAAGAATTGAGTTGGGATTTTAATGGGGATTGCATTGAATCTGTAGATTGCTTTTGGCAAGATGGCCATTTTTATTATATTAATCCTGCCAATCCATGAGCATGGGAGATCTTTCCATCTTCTGAGATCTTCTTCAATTTCTTTCTTCAGAGACTTGAAGTTCTTGTCATACAGGTCTTTCACTTGCTTGGTTAGATTCACACCAAGGTATTTTATATTATTTGCAACTATTGTGAAGGGTGTCATTTCCCTAATTTCTTTTTCAGTCTGTTTATCTTTCATGTAGAGGAAGGCTACTGATTTGTTTGAGTTGATTGTATAACCAGCCACTTTGCTGAAGTTGTTTATCAGGTTTAGGAGTTCTCTGGTGGAAGTTTGGGGGTCACTTAAGTATACTATCATATCATCTGCAAATAGCGATATTTTGACTTCTTCCTTTCCTATTTGTATCCCTTTGACTTCTTTTTGTTGTCTAATTGCTCTGGCTAAGACTTCCAGTACTATATTGAATAGGTAGGGGGAGAGTGGGCAACCTTGTCTAGTCCCTGATCTTAGTGGGATTGCTTCAAGTTTCTCTCCATTTAGCTTGATGTTGGCTACTGGTTTGCTGTAAATTGCTTTTCCTATGTTTAGATAGGGGCCTTGAATTCCTGATCTTTCCAAGACTTTTATCATGAAGGGATGTTGAATTTTGTCAAATGCTTTCTCAGCATCTAGTGAGATGATCATGTGGTTTTTTTCTTTAAGTTTGTTTATATAGTGGATTACATTGATGGATTTCCGAATATTGAACCATCCCTGCATTCCTGGGATAAAACCTACTTGATCATGATGGATGATTGTTTTGATGTGGTCTTGGATTCGGTTTGCTAGAATTTTATTGAGTATTTTTGCATCGATGTTCATAAGGGAGATTGGTCTGAAGTTCTCTTTCTTTGTCGGGTCCTTGTGGGGTTTGGGTATGAGTGTAATTGTAGCTTCATAGAACGAATTGGGTAGTGTTCCTTCTGTCTCTATTTTGTGGAATAGTTTGAAGAGAATTGGTATTAGGTCTTCCTTGAAGGTCTGATAGAATTCAGCACTAAAACCATCTGGTCCTGGGCTTTTTTTAGTGGGGAGACTTTTAATGACTGCTGCTATTTCCTGAGGGGTTATGGGACTATTTAGATGGTTTATCTGCTCCTGGTTTAACTTTGGTACCTGGTATCTGTCTAGGAAATTGTCCATTTCATCCAGGTTTTCCAGTTTTGTTGAGTATAGGCCTTTGTAGTAGGATCTGATGATTTTTTGAATTTCTTCAGTTTCTGTTGTTATGTCTCCCTTTTCAGTTCTGATTTTATTAATTTGGATACTGTCTCTGTGCCCTCTGGTTAATCTGGCTAAGGGTTTATCTATCTTGTTGATTTTCTCAAAGAACCAACTCCTGGTTTTATTGATATTTTGTATTGTTCTTTCTGTTTCTATTTGGTTGATTTCAGCCCTGAGTTTGATTATTTCCTGCCTTCTACTCCTCCTGGGTGTATTTGCTTCTTTTTGTTCTAGAGCTTTTAGTTGTGCAGTCAACTTGTTAGTGTGTGCTCTTTCCAGTTTCTTTTTGTAGGCACTTAGAGCTATGAGCTTTCCTCTTAGCACTGCCTTCATGGAGTCCCACAAGTTTTGGTATGATGTGTCCTCATTTTCATTGAATTCTAAAAAGTCTTTTATTTCTTTCTTTATTTCTTCCTTGACCAAGTCATCATTGAGTAGAGAGTTGTTCAGTTTCCATGTGTACGTGGGTTTTCCATTGTTTTTGTCATTATTAAAGACCAGTCTTAGTCCGTGGTGATCTGATAAGATGCAAGGGATTATTTCAATCTTTTTGTATCTGTAGAGGCTTGTTTTGTGACCAATTATATGGTTTATTTTGGAGAAGGTACCATGAGGTGCTGAGAAAAAGGTATATTCTTTTGTTTTAGGATGAAATGTTCTATAGATGTCTGTTAAGTCCATTTGGTTCATAACTTCTGTTAATTTCAAAGTGTCTCTGTTTAGTTTCTGTTTCCATGATCTGTCCATTGCTGACAGTGGGGTGTTGAAATCCCCCACTATTATTGTGTGAGGTGTAATGTGTGTTTTGAGCTTTAGTAAAGTTTCTTTTATGTATGTAGGTGCCCTTGCATTTGGAGCATAGATGTTCAGAATTGAGAGTTCACCTTGGTAGATTTTTCCTTTGATGAGTATGAAGTGTCCTTCCTTATCTTTTTTGATTAATTTTGGATGAAAGTCGATTTTATTTGATATTAGAATGGCTACTCCAGCTTGTTTCTTGGGACCATTGGCTTGAAAAATTGTTTTCCACCCTTTTATTCTGAGGTAGTGTCTGTCTTTGTCACTGAGGTGCGTTTCTTGTATGCAGCAAAATTCTGAGTCTTGTTTGTGTATCCAGTCTGATAGTCTGCGTCTTTTTATTGGGGAATTGAGACCATTGATGTTAAGAGATATTAAGGAAAAATGATTGTTGCTTCCTGTTATTTTTTTTATTAGAGGTAAAGTTATGTTTGTATCTTTTTTGGGGGTTGTTGGAAGATTACTTACTTGCTTTTCCTAGGTTGTAGTTTCCCTCCTTGTGTTGGCATTTTCCATCAATTATCCTTTGAAGTGCTGGGTTTGTGGGAAGATATTGTGCAAATTTGGTTTTGTCATGGAATATCTTGGTTTCACCATCTATAGTGATTGAGAGTTTTGCTGGGTATAGTAATCTGGGCTGGCAATTGTGTTCTCTTAGTGTCTGTATGATGTCAGTCCAGGCTCTTCTGGCTTTTATAGTCTCTGGTGAGAAGTCTGGTGTAATTCTTATAGGTCTGCCTTTATATGTTACTTGACCTTTTTCCCTTACTGCTTTTAGTATTTTTTCTTTGTTTTGTGCATCTGATGTTTTGATTATTATGTGACGGGAGGTATTTCTTTTCTGGTCTAGTCTATTTGGTGTTCTGTAGGCTTCTTGTATGTTTATGGGCATCTTGTTCTTTAGGTTAGGGAAGTTTTCCTCAATAATTTTGTTGAAGATATTTACTGGCCCTTTAAGTTGGGAATCTTCATTCTCATCTATACCTATTATCCTTAGGTTTGGTCTTCTCATTGTGTCCTGGATTTCCTGGATGTTTTGAGTTAGGAGTTTTTTGCATTTTGCATTTTCTTTGACAACTGTGTCAATATTTTCCACCGTATCTTCTGCATTTGAGATTCTCTCTTCTATCTCTTGTATTCGGTTGGTGATGCTTGCGTCTGTGACTCCTGATCTCTTTCTTAGGTTTTCTATCTCCATGGTTGTCTCCCTTTGAACTTTCTTTATTGTTTCTATTTCTAGTTTCAGATCCTGAATGTTTTTGTTTAATTCCTTCTTTGTGTTTTCTTGCATTTCTTTAAGGGATTTCTGTGATTCCTCTTTAAGGGCTTCTATCTGTTTACTTGTACTCTCCTGTATTTCTTTAAGGGAGTTACTTAATTCCTTCTTATAATCCTCTATCATCATCATGAGAAGTGATTTTAATTCTGAATCCTGCTTTTCAGGTGTGATGGGGTGTTCAGGGCTTGCTATATTGGGAGAATTGGGCACTGATGATGCCAAGAAACTTTGGTTTCCGTTGCTTATGTTCTTGCGCTTGCCTTTCGCCATCTGGTTAACTCTAGTGGTACCTGCCCTCACTGTGTAAAACTGGAGTCTGTATTTCCAGTTATCTTGCTTATTGCAGAGCTCCTCAGAGTCCAGAGGTCTCTGTGGTCTTATGCTCCTAATCTCCTGGGTGGAATAACTCCTGGGACTCAGGCCACCTCTTGGATCTGGAAATCCTTCTGCTCTGAGTGCGGTGGGTCCTCGATGACTCAGGATTCAGTTTCAGCTGCTCTGAGTGCAGTGGCTCCAGCTGCTCTGAGTGCAGTGGCTCCTGGATGACTCAGGATTCAGTTTCTCAACAGGACAGGAGCAGACCGACTCTGTGTCAGCTGCTCTGAGTGCAGTGGCTCCTGGATGACTCAGGATTCAGTTTCTCCACAGGACAGGAGCAGACCAACTCTGTGTCTGCTCCAGCCCAGAGGACCAGGCAGGGGCAGAAGGGA
>NW_021626092.1:0-3257 GCF_004785775.1 Grammomys surdaster
TATTTGTTCATTTGCCTCTGCAGTGCTGGGGCTCAAACCTAGGGCCTCGCACATACTAAGCAAATATGTTACCAGAACCTTAGTCTCTGGACCTCAGTATGTTTGACAGTGTGGAATGAGATAGAAAAGTTTCTAGAATTCCCCCAGACCAATTTTCCACACTCTACCCATGAAATAAACTTCAATTTTTTTCTTGGAGGGAGCAAACCACCATGATAGCTACCTTCTCATTTGCTGAGGTATCTGGAAGTGAGTATCAACAGTCCCTGATTGCTTACCTGGGATTTTTCTCTTCATTGCAACTTTGGTCCTGTCCCCAGAGGCCCATGGAGTAGACATACCTTTTGTTTTTGGTTTTTGTCTTTTGAGATTAACCGTCAACCTTTTCATTTTGAATGTGGTGAAATCAAAGTAAAGAAGCTGGAAAACTGTATTCCTCCCTAGGTCTTTTATAGGACTTTGATCTGTGGCCTTGTTCTGGGAATTAATTTGATGTTGAAGAAAGTCCAAGTTTCACAAAGACATAATAACCAAGAATGTCTTCTCCTGGATCCTCTTCTGTGCAATGAATTGACCCAAAGTGAACTGTTAACTAACATTTGGGCATCATTTTTTACAGTGTTTACTAAGTCTGCTTGATATTAGGAATCCCCTGGGTGGCACTTCAAGCCACAGTCATGGTGTCTGGGCCTGGGAGTCAGTGTTTCACATGTACCTCAGAGGTTTCATTAGTGTGGGAAAATGTTTTGGAGGAGATATCACTATTAACTTCATTTCCTGGTGAAGAGTCTTGAGTTATGCTCATGGAGGTTGTCTGGGTCCAGGGATCATGGCTAATAGGTGACAAATCTAAACCGACAGGTGTGTTTGTCCTTTTGTTTGCTGTGGCATTTTTCCCCACCACGCATGTGGTCACAGCCTTGCTGACTAGTGTCCTTATTCTAGAATATACGTCATTTTTCTTTTTTTCCCTCATTCAAACAGAAAGCTAATCTCTGCCCTAGTGTAAAATGACCAAACTGTGTCCACAAAACGACCCCTTTGCTTTAGCTTATTAGAAACAGAATTTAGAAATACAGATTGAGTTAGAATTTTGCAGGTGAATAAATGAGCATTGTTCTCCCCTGGAAAGAATGTTTGATATTTTGGCTGTAATATCTGTATGTTTTGTTTTTAGTTTATTTTCTATATACAAGTGCTATCATTATTGACAACAGGAATAAATTCGTACATGATGCTTCGATCAGCCAATACATTAGGTAAAGTATATGTATTATTCAGAGGTTTACTGGAAAGAAAATGCAAATAGAGTATTAATGGAGGGTTGTGTAGACATTTCTTATAGACCTCGGGAACTGGCTTAGAAATGAGTAATTTTCATTAATGGATTGTATATAGATTATTCATTACCCATAATATTGGTTCATATAATTTAGTAGAAACCAAGTAAATAGATCCTTAAAAACAAAACAAACAAACAAACAAACAAACAAACAAACAAAACAGGTCTTTTCTTTCTATCTGATCATCTAGATTAATAGGATGTGGGGACCAGAGAATACACAGCTTTTCTTTAAAGACACACTCATCACTCCCATGAATATGCCAGCAGTTAGAGCTCAATTACGTGAGACACTCGAGTGACAGAATCTGGATGATTTTAGTTTTCCGTCCTGGCCATGTTTTTAGTCAAAGTCAGGGATTCCATCGGCAGAAGAGTAAAGGAGAGAACGGTATTGGGAGATAGCTCACAAGTTGTTGTATAGCTGCCTAACTCCAAAAGGAATTGAATCTGCAGACGAAAATATGCAGAGTTAGAATAAAATAACAGATGGGATTAGTTAATACTGTCTAAGAGGTATTTGAAACTATTTATAATACAATACATAAGAACAATGATGTAATAAATAAACATGTCAGGTAGAGAAATCCAGAATAAGCTCATTGGTAGCACAGGGTCAAGGGGAGGGGATGGAAGCCAAGGTGGGTACTCTGCCAATACTCTTCATTATTTTTTTTAAACCACAGGTTTGTGTGCTCTCTCCCTCCCAAGACAAATGGCTGTTCAAAATGCCATTGAACACATACAGGAGATTATACGGAATACAATAACTTTATTTAAGACAGAAAAAATTTTGACAAATATTAACTGGAATGTAGTAGAAGAAAAAGCAAAGATTGAATACAATCTTGTGAGTTGATAGTCTCATGTTCCCTCTCTGGGTCTCCTGTCTGTCCTGACTCAATATTAAGAACATGACTCTGGAACTGGGGAGGTAGCTCAGTGGGTAGAGTGCTTGTCACAAGCATGGGGACCTGAGTTTGATTCTCAGAACATACACAGAAAAGCCTGATGTGACGGTGCATGCTGTGGTTCCAGTGCTCTGGGGTTCACTGGACAGCCGCCTAGCCTAATTTGTGAGTTCCTGCTTATATTGATAGACTCTGAATCAAGAGTTGAATGTCTATAATTGTCAAAGAACAAATTTAATTAATAAAAAATTCTCTTGAAAAGTAAAAACATAAGCAAAAAACTAAAAGAAGGTGAATGGCTCTTCTGAGGAAGGACTTCTGAGATTGACCTCTAGCCTTCACACACATGAGCACACATGTACACACATACACAAACCTACATCTCTGTACATGCACATACACACAAGCCTGACTCTACTAACTGTTTGGTTTTGGACCCCAGGACAAAGGACTGAGGTGCATATTTTATATACTAAAGCAGAACTGGCTCCCAGGTTCTCCCAGCATCCCTCTGTCCCTACCTGGCATACCCTGCCCCTAACCTTGAACTTCCCAGTCCAGGGGCTGGGCTGCTCTTCCTCTAGGTGCTCCTCCCTATATAATCCAGACATTTTGGTCTCTCTCTTCTTTTCTTCTCTCTCTGGGCATGCACCCTTTCTCTTTCTCCTCACACTAACCCCTCCCATGATAACTCCCCTAGCCTCAATCCCTGGGGCCAGTAAACTCCCCTGAGAGCAGCTTCCCAATAAACCTACCTGTAATATAATAGAATGTGTCTTGAACTGGCTCATTTCACCTCACCGGTGGCATAGAAATCACCTATCACTAACTAAATGCTGTAAAATAAGTATTAGCTTTGCTGTCCTGGGGAAGCAACTTCAATTCTGTCCCTAAAAAGGAAGTTTTTATGATTGGCCTTTCTATCAGATCCAAGGAGAATGGAATTTTCTTAAAATGAATTGCAAACAATGATCTTGGCCAAGATGATACTTCTTTTTTTTTTT
>NW_021626092.1:3357-4195 GCF_004785775.1 Grammomys surdaster
CCCCCCCCACTCCCACTTCCCCACCCTCAAAATTCCCACCCCCTGGGGCGTCCAGCCTTCATGAGGTCAAGGATCTCATCTTTCACCTGTGCCCAGCAGGGCCCTCCACTCTTACATATTCAGCTGAAGCCCTGGATCCCTCCATAAGTGCTCCCAGGCTGGTGGTTAGGACCCTGGGAGCTGTGGTTGGTTGGCATTGTTGCTTTCCTCATGGTGTCACAAACCCTTTCAGCTCCTTCAGTCCTCACTCTAACTCCTCCATTGAGAACCTCATGATCAGTTCAATGGCTAGTTGTGAGCATCTGCTTCTGAATATGTCAGACTCTTGAAGGCCTCTGAGGAGACATCCATATCAGGCCCTTATCAGCATGCACTTCCTGACTTCCACATCAGCATCTACCTTTGGTGACTGCACATGGGATGGATACTCAGGTGGAAAGGTCTTCAAATGGCCCCTCCTTCAGTTTCTGTCCCTCACTTTGTCTCCATATTTGCTCCCTTGAGTATTTTGTTGCTCCTTCTAAGAAGAACTGAATCACCCCCACTTGGTCTTCCTTTTTTATGAGCTTCATGTGGCCTGTGAGTTGCATCTTGGGCATTTCAAGGTTCTGGGCTAATATCTGATAATCAGTGAGTGAATACCATGTGTGTTCTTTTGTGATTGGCTTACTTCACTCAGGATGATAATTTCTAGTTCCATCCATTTACCTAGGAACCTCTCGAATTCATTGTTTTTAATAGCTGAGTAATACTCCATTGTGTAAATATACCACATTTTTTTAATCCATTCCTCAGTTGAAGGACATCTGGGTTCTTTCCAGCTCCTGGCTATTATAAA
>NW_021626093.1:0-1203 GCF_004785775.1 Grammomys surdaster
TCAGTTGAAGGACATCTGGGTTCTTTCCAGCTCCTGGCTATTATAAACAAGGCTGCTATGAACATAGTTGAGCATATGTCCTTGTTATATGTTCGAGCACAAGATGATACTTCTAACAGGTTGAGATCCTGAGAGAACGTCCCTGTGTGTTATAACAAGCAGACAGCACAGACCGATGTATAGAATTGTGGGGTACAGATGGGTTTGGAGGATACATGAAATACTGAAAACAACAGTCTCATAGAGAAGCATGTCACCCAAGTACAGATCGATTACCACCGCAGCAGTTCTGAGTCAGTCACCGAAAGCTTTGTTAAGTACAGTGTGTGCCTTGTCTTTACTGGTTTTCCTTATTTTTGACTTCATCTCTTCAGATTTTAAAACAGGATCACATTCAAGTTTCCCAACTTCTCCTTGGTCCAAAAGAGGAGTCCCCAACCGATGAAGTTTTAATAGAAGAGGCCAGATTGCATGTAGCTATAATACAAATGGTTGGTACTATTCAATCTTAATTATAATTGTTTTTTGCCTTACATGCCTTTAATCTTTGTGGTTTTGAGATGATTAGAAAATCTTTTTGTCTCCTTATATAGTCTATTGACACAATTAGTGTTTGAGCTACAGAAATTTATTTATTTATTTGATGTGTGTGCATGCATGCATGCATATGTGAGTGTGTGTGAGTATGTGTGTGTGTGTGTGTGTGAAGGCCGGAAGTTGATAATGGGTGTCTTTCTCAGTTGCTCTCCAATCTTATTTTTGGAGATAGTGTCTCTTACTGAACTTGAACACACTGTTTTGGCCAGGACACAAGCTGGCAAGCTAGCCGCTCAGAGAGTACAGGTACTTTTCACCTAGCCTGGAGACCTGAGTCCTAGTCCCTGGTCCACTTAGTGGAAGGAGAGAGCCAATTCCCACATTGTCCTCTGACCTCCTTGTACTCACACAAACAATAAATAAATGTAAAAATAAATAAAACTGTAAGGAGAAGCATAAATTATATGTATGCTTTGTTTTTTCTTTTTGAGGCAGCCCGGGTAGGCCTGAAACTCATGACAATCCTCCTGCTGCTCAAGTGCTGGGATTGCAGGTGTTAGACACAGTTCTCCTCCAGCCCATTTGTCTTGATCCTTTGTAATTTCTATTTAAATTTAAATATAAATATATAAATATAAGCAATATGTATAAATACAAAATGCTAAA
>NW_021626094.1:0-1632 GCF_004785775.1 Grammomys surdaster
GACTTCACTAGTCCATGGTCTGTATCTACTCCAGAATTTTTGATATTATTAAGAAGAAAAATTTAGATCTTAGGACATTCAAGTGAAGACTAAACATAGTATCCAATAGTAATCACAGGAAGTATTTAAATGAGTTTTGAAGGGAGAAGGTAGAGACATTAGGACCTCCTCCCTAAGGTGGGTCAAGGCTGGGCTCTGGGGAGTGAGTATATAGCTCAAGGACTGGAACTGCCCTTGCACAGAACAACCAGCTTCCTGGAATCTCTCTGTGCTAAAGCAAGTAGGAGCCTACAGGAGACAGGAATGAGTGACCCACACATGATTCCATGGTGGAATGTGCCTGACTACTTCCACCACCCACTAATTTTTTACATGGAAGAGGACCAGGAAGACGACATATTTGGTAAGTGGCCATCACCTTCACCTTAATTTCCTTCTATCACCAGTCTGCCTTAGGCTTCAACCTTCAAGGCCACCTGTTTACCCACCCCACCCCCAACCAAGTGCTGGTGTGTCACATGTGCTATTACCTCTTCTGTGAACAGGCCCTGAGGACGAATACCTTCGCACCCTGGAGGTCAACAGCCACACTCTCATTCAGCTGGAGAGATGGTTCACAACCTCAGGCCAAACCCGAGTCACTGTGGTGGGACCATTTAAGGCAAGGCTGTGGCTGATGGAGATGATCAGCAAAGCTGGGAGTAAGAACACTTCTGATCAGACTAAAGGTAGGCATCGCATCGTTGACAGGATTACAGTGAAGGCCTTGGTGCCTGTTTGTTTTAGGATTTATTTTATTTATGAGTCCTCTATCTGCATGTACAGCTGCCCGCCAGAAGAGGGCATCTGATCCATGAGCCACAAAGTGGTTGTTGGGAATTGAAGTCCGGACTTCTGCAAGAACATCCAGTGCTTTTAAGTACTGAGCCATCTCTCCATCCACCTTGAATACTCTTTAGGAACAGCTGTATAGTACTATACATCCTGAAAGGCTTCTTAGTTAACTAGTAACCTAGATGTTACCCAGAGTGCAATAAAGACCAGAAAGCATAAAGTTATACAGGTTTATGGGATGAAGCCAGTGAGGTGGTGGGAAGGTATGGATTAAGTGGGGGACCTGGGTGGGTTGATTTCATCCCCTGCAATGTCCTCTAGAAAGTCTTGTTCCTCTTACATTCCCTTCTCAGGCAAGGTGATGCTACAGCTGATCCGGAGTCATCCTCTGACACAGCAAGACCTGGAGTTTCGTTCAGAAGCAGGGAGCAGTCTTTGGTTTATCAGAATGAGTTCTGTGGAAGTTCCTCAATACTTGAGGTTTCCTTTGACAGTTGCTTGGTTGTCTTGGGATTTTGTTCGAATTCTTTATTGAGAACTTCACAGATCTCCTTTGGTAACTGGTTTGGGAAAACTGCAGTTTGGGAAAGCAGCCAGTAGGGGAGTTGGAGGAGGTTTCTTCATCAGCCTTTGAAAAAAACATGTGAAAGATGGTTAAGGAAGTTTGAATTGGTCGACCATACTGGCACTCAAACAGTCAGTGTAAGGTGTAAGATTACACACTTCTAGGTGTAAGATTCTGGCAAAGAGATCTAATAAAATACACTGCTATGACATGCAATGCCTTTGATGTTGGTC
>NW_021626095.1:0-2184 GCF_004785775.1 Grammomys surdaster
CCACCCTGTCTCCCAAGAGTTACAATCTGGGATGTGGGACTGGGAACGAGATATAGATCACTTCTCTCACTTCAAAAGCACCTTAGGCTGTATTAGACCAGGACTGTGTGATTAAAGCAAATTGTATTTAAAAGTACAGGAGGGACTGGCTAGACTACTACCAGGATGACCTGCCATAGTGACAGGCTTTAAATCGAAATGGTTTGTGGGTAGTTTTGCTTGCCACATAATTTAACTAACATGGATTTAATAGCTATTCATTTAAGCACATTATAGACCAAATTGTCTTCTAGGAATTCTTGCTGATACTTGTTCCTGAAGATTAATCTGTTACTATTTATTCTAATAAAGATGTAGTTGAACACATGATTCTGACCCTTGGTTTTGCAGTCTATGCTCTGATCTTTTAAATTATCAATAGTGTTAAGAATAAGTGTTTGTGGCGGGGCCTGGTGTTCTATGACTCTTAATTCCAGGACTGAGGAGGCAAAGGGAGGGGAATCTTTGTGAGTTTGAGACACTTTTGATCTACATAATGAGATCCAAGCCAGCAAGAGACCACATGACACTCAAGCAAAAGAAAAGTAGGTTTTCTTTTGATAATGAGCTGTGTCATATTTAAGCACTGTCTTATATTGTCCCCAGTCAAGGTCTCTTTAGATGCTTTATCTTTTTCTCCTTTTGAGTAAGAAGGCCTCTTGGACCCTGACTCTGTGCTGCTGCAGGTATCAATCTCCAAGAAACTTTGATCATTTGATTCTGACAGCAGTGTGTGTTTTACACAGTCAGGATGCTTTCCAGGCTCCCAGGTCAGATGTGCTGAGGTGGATCTCAGGTGATCAGGTCCTGTCAGGATACCAGCCTCTTGCAGCTACAGAGGCTGCAGTGTGCTGAAGATGGAGCAGGAAGCACACAGAATTCCTTACCTGCACAGAGGGTAGTAGTCTCTGAGTTTAGAAAGAAGGAATCTGAGTTTAGCAGATGAGTAAGGGAAGTGGAGAGGGTATAAGGCATGAATTTGTCTGTTTGCTTGTTTTCAGGGAGGGTATCTCTGTCCAACTCTGGTTATCCTGAAGCTATGAAGACCAGGCTGGCCTGGAACAAACAGAGATGTGTCAGCCTCTGCCCCCTGGGTGCTGGGATTAAAGGTGTGAGCCTCACACTCAGCCACTAAGGCAGGAATTTAAAAGTCCTATTATCACTGCAACCTTACCTTGACACTGTTCCCACTCCAGGGAACTTCTGTGATCTCACAGAGTGGATCCAAACCCTGTGGTGGACAAGCCTGAGAGCTCACTGTGTATGCCTCGGATCCAAAAGGGAACTTTGAAAGAAAAGAAAAAGAAAGAAGGAAAGAGAGAGAGAGAGAGAGAGAGAGAGAGAGAGAGAGAGAGAGAGAGAGAGAGAGAGAGAGGAAAAATACCAAAAAGCAAAAGAAATAAAATTGTAAGAGCTAACAGCTATTAGGCTTATAAGAAAACTTGGATCTGTTGATCTTTCTTCTTAAATATCTCTTCAAAGACAGGTGTGGTGGCCCACACCTTTAATTTCAGCACTAGGGAGGCAGAGGCAGGTGAATTTCTGGCTTTGATGCCAACCTTATCTACAGACTGAGTTCCAGGACAGCCAGGGTTACACAGAGAAATTCTGCCTCAAATAACCAAAAAAACAAAAAACCTAAAAAAGGTAATGTTTATTGCTGGTTGGGGTGACAAGTTGACAATTACCTGAGGAACTTGAGGAAGGGAGGTAGACAACTTGACTATAGCCTGGCTTATTTTGTGACAGCTTGATTAAAGCAAACAATCAATCAAACAAAACCCCAAAGCACCTGAATCTCTGAAATTACCAAACAGCACCTGAGGCAGTTGTGTTCTGCTCCTCCAGTGCACTGCAATGGTACAGTCAAGCCAGCTTTCCTTGAGTACACTCTGTGGTTCCTAGCTTTCTGTCAGCTCCTGTCAGGAAGTAGGAGTGTGTTGGGTGTAGTGGAACACACCTTTAATCTCAGCAGCTGGAGAGATCAATTCAGCCTGGTCTACTTAGAGAGTTTCTGGTCTGCCAGGGCTACAATGAGATCCTGTCTTAAGGGGGAATAAGTGTGGAGACTAATCCTGGGTCTTCCTGCTCCAGCTCCTCCATCCCTTATCAGCCCTCAACGACTTCACTAGTCCATGGTCTGTA
>NW_021626096.1:0-4405 GCF_004785775.1 Grammomys surdaster
TCCAGTTGAACCAGCACCATTTGTTGAAAATGCTGTCCTTTTTCCACTGGACAGTTTTAGCTCCTTTGTCAAAGATCAAGTGACCATAGGAGTGTGGGTTCATTTCTGGGTCTTCAATTCTATTCCATTGATCTTCCTGCCTGTCTCTGTACCAATACCAGGTAGTTTTTATCACTATTGCTCTGTAGTACAGCTTGAGGTCAGGGATGGTAATTCCTCCAGAAGTTCTTTTATTGTTGAGAATAGTTTTCGCTATCCTGGGTTTTTTGTTATTCCATATGAATTTGAGAATTTCCTTTTCTAACTCTGTGAAGAATTGAGTTGGGATTTTAATGGGGATTGCATTGAATCTGTAGATTGCTTTTGGCAAGATGGCCATTTTTATTATATTAATCCTGCCAATCCATGAGCATGGGAGATCTTTCCATCTTCTGAGATCTTCTTCAATTTCTTTCTTCAGAGACTTGAAGTTCTTGTCATACAGGTCTTTCACTTGCTTGGTTAGATTCACACCAAGGTATTTTATATTATTTGCAACTATTGTGAAGGGTGTCATTTCCCTAATTTCTTTTTCAGTCTGTTTATCTTTCATGTAGAGGAAGGCTACTGATTTGTTTGAGTTGATTGTATAACCAGCCACTTTGCTGAAGTTGTTTATCAGGTTTAGGAGTTCTCTGGTGGAAGTTTGGGGGTCACTTAAGTATACTATCATATCATCTGCAAATAGCGATATTTTGACTTCTTCCTTTCCTATTTGTATCCCTTTGACTTCTTTTTGTTGTCTAATTGCTCTGGCTAAGACTTCCAGTACTATATTGAATAGGTAGGGGGAGAGTGGGCAACCTTGTCTAGTCCCTGATCTTAGTGGGATTGCTTCAAGTTTCTCTCCATTTAGCTTGATGTTGGCTACTGGTTTGCTGTAAATTGCTTTTACTATGTTTAGGTAGGGGCCTTGAATTCCTGATCTTTCCAAGACTTTTATCATGAAGGGATGTTGAATTTTGTCAAATGCTTTCTCAGCATCTAGTGAGATGATCATGTGGTTTTTTTCTTTAAGTTTGTTTATATAGTGGATTACATTGATGGATTTCCGAATATTGAACCATCCCTGCATTCCTGGGATAAAACCTACTTGATCATGATGGATGATTGTTTTGATGTGGTCTTGGATTCGGTTTGCTAGAATTTTATTGAGTATTTTTGCATCGATGTTCATAAGGGAGATTGGTCTGAAGTTCTCTTTCTTTGTCGGGTCCTTGTGGGGTTTGGGTATGAGTGTAATTGTAGCTTCATAGAACGAATTGGGTAGTGTTCCTTCTGTCTCTATTTTGTGGAATAGTTTGAAGAGAATTGGTATTAGGTCTTCCTTGAAGGTCTGATAGAATTCAGCACTAAAACCATCTGGTCCTGGGCTTTTTTTAGTGGGGAGACTTTTAATGACTGCTGCTATTTCCTGAGGGGTTATGGGACTATTTAGATGGTTTATCTGCTCCTGGTTTAACTTTGGTACCTGGTATCTGTCTAGGAAATTGTCCATTTCATCCAGGTTTTCCAGTTTTGTTGAGTATAGGCCTTTGTAGTAGGATCTGATGATTTTTTGAATTTCTTCAGTTTCTGTTGTTATGTCTCCCTTTTCAGTTCTGATTTTATTAATTTGGATACTGTCTCTGTGCCCTCTGGTTAATCTGGCTAAGGGTTTATCTATCTTGTTGATTTTCTCAAAGAACCAACTCCTGGTTTTATTGATATTTTGTATTGTTCTTTCTGTTTCTATTTGGTTGATTTCAGCCCTGAGTTTGATTATTTCCTGCCTTCTACTCCTCCTGGGTGTATTTGCTTCTTTTTGTTCTAGAGCTTTTAGTTGTGCAGTCAACTTGTTAGTGTGTGCTCTTTCCAGTTTCTTTTTGTAGGCACTTAGAGCTATGAGCTTTCCTCTTAGCACTGCCTTCATGGAGTCCCACAAGTTTTGGTATGATGTGTCCTCATTTTCATTGAATTCTAAAAAGTCTTTTATTTCTTTCTTTATTTCTTCCTTGACCAAGTCATCATTGAGTAGAGAGTTGTTCAGTTTCCATGTGTACGTGGGTTTTCCATTGTTTTTGTCATTATTAAAGACCAGTCTTAGTCCGTGGTGATCTGATAAGATGCAAGGGATTATTTCAATCTTTTTGTATCTGTAGAGGCTTGTTTTGTGACCAATTATATGGTTTATTTTGGAGAAGGTACCATGAGGTGCTGAGAAAAAGGTATATTCTTTTGTTTTAGGATGAAATGTTCTATAGATGTCTGTTAAGTCCATTTGGTTCATAACTTCTGTTAATTTCAAAGTGTCTCTGTTTAGTTTCTGTTTCCATGATCTGTCCATTGCTGACAGTGGGGTGTTGAAATCCCCCACTATTATTGTGTGAGGTGTAATGTGTGTTTTGAGCTTTAGTAAAGTTTCTTTTATGTATGTAGGTGCCCTTGCATTTGGAGCATAGATGTTCAGAATTGAGAGTTCACCTTGGTAGATTTTTCCTTTGATGAGTATGAAGTGTCCTTCCTTATCTTTTTTGATTAATTTTGGATGAAAGTCGATTTTATTTGATATTAGAATGGCTACTCCAGCTTGTTTCTTGGGACCATTGGCTTGAAAAATTGTTTTCCACCCTTTTATTCTGAGGTAGTGTCTGTCTTTGTCACTGAGGTGCGTTTCTTGTATGCAGCAAAATTCTGAGTCTTGTTTGTGTATCCAGTCTGATAGTCTGCGTCTTTTTATTGGGGAATTGAGACCATTGATGTTAAGAGATATTAAGGAAAAATGATTGTTGCTTCCTGTTATTTTTTTTATTAGAGGTAAAGTTATGTTTGTATCTTTTTTGGGGGTTGTTGGAAGATTACTTACTTGCTTTTCCTAGGTTGTAGTTTCCCTCCTTGTGTTGGCATTTTCCATCAATTATCCTTTGAAGTGCTGGGTTTGTGGGAAGATATTGTGCAAATTTGGTTTTGTCATGGAATATCTTGGTTTCACCATCTATAGTGATTGAGAGTTTTGCTGGGTATAGTAATCTGGGCTGGCAATTGTGTTCTCTTAGGGTCTGTATGATGTCAGTCCAGGCTCTTCTGGCTTTTATAGTCTCTGGTGAGAAGTCTGGTGTAATTCTTATAGGTCTGCCTTTATATGTTACTTGACCTTTTTCCCTTACTGCTTTTAGTATTTTTTCTTTGTTTTGTGCATCTGATGTTTTGATTATTATGTGACGGGAGGTATTTCTTTTCTGGTCTAGTCTATTTGGTGTTCTGTAGGCTTCTTGTATGTTTATGGGCATCTTGTTCTTTAGGTTAGGGAAGTTTTCCTCAATAATTTTGTTGAAGATATTTACTGGCCCTTTAAGTTGGGAATCTTCATTCTCATCTATACCTATTATCCTTAGGTTTGGTCTTCTCATTGTGTCCTGGATTTCCTGGATGTTTTGAGTTAGGAGTTTTTTGCATTTTGCATTTTCTTTGACAACTGTGTCAATATTTTCCACCGTATCTTCTGCATTTGAGATTCTCTCTTCTATCTCTTGTATTCGGTTGGTGATGCTTGCGTCTGTGACTCCTGATCTCTTTCTTAGGTTTTCTATCTCCATGGTTGTCTCCCTTTGAACTTTCTTTATTGTTTCTATTTCTAGTTTCAGATCCTGAATGTTTTTGTTTAATTCCTTCTTTGTGTTTTCTTGCATTTCTTTAAGGGATTTCTGTGATTCCTCTTTAAGGGCTTCTATCTGTTTACTTGTACTCTCCTGTATTTCTTTAAGGGAGTTACTTAATTCCTTCTTATAATCCTCTATCATCATCATGAGAAGTGATTTTAATTCTGAATCCTGCTTTTCAGGTGTGATGGGGTGTTCAGGGCTTGCTATATTGGGAGAATTGGGCACTGATGATGCCAAGAAACTTTGGTTTCCGTTGCTTATGTTCTTGCGCTTGCCTTTCGCCATCTGGTTAACTCTAGTGGTACCTGCCCTCACTGTGTAAAACTGGAGTCTGTATTTCCAGTTATCTTGCTTATTGCAGAGCTCCTCAGAGTCCAGAGGTCTCTGTGGTCTTATGCTCCTAATCTCCTGGGTGGAATAACTCCTGGGACTCAGGCCACCTCTTGGATCTGGAAATCCTTCTGCTCTGAGTGCGGTGGGTCCTCGATGACTCAGGATTCAGTTTCAGCTGCTCTGAGTGCAGTGGCTCCAGCTGCTCTGAGTGCAGTGGCTCCTGGATGACTCAGGATTCAGTTTCTCAACAGGACAGGAGCAGACCGACTCTGTGTCAGCTGCTCTGAGTGCAGTGGCTCCTGGATGACTCAGGATTCAGTTTCTCCACAGGACAGGAGCAGACCAACTCTGTGTCTGCTCCAGCCCAGAGGACCAGGCAGGGGCAGAAGGGA
>NW_021626097.1:0-3250 GCF_004785775.1 Grammomys surdaster
TATTTGTTCATTTGCCTCTGCAGTGCTGGGGCTCAAACCTAGGGCCTCGCACATACTAAGCAAATATATTACCAGAATCCTAGTCTCTGGACCTCAGTATGTTTGACAGTGTGGAATGAGATAGAAAAGTTTCTAGAATTCCCCAGGACCAATTTTCCACACTCTACCCATGAAATAAACTTCAAATTTTTTCTTGGAGGGAGCAAACCACCATGATAGCTACCTTCTCATTTGCTGAGGTATCTGGAAGTGAGTATCGACAGTCCTTGATGTTTGATTGCTTACCTGGGATTTTTCTCTTCGTTGCAACTTTGTTCCTGTCCCCAGAGGCCCATGGAGTAGACATACCTTTTGTTTTTGGTTTTTGTCTTTTGAGATTAACCATCAACCTTTTCATTTTGAATGTGGCGAAATCAAAGTAAAGAAGCTGGAGAATTGTATTCCTCCCTAGGTCTTTTATAGGACTTTGATCTGTGGCCTTGGTCTTGGAATTAATTTGATGTTGAAGAAAGTCCAAGTTTCACAAAGACATAATAACCAAGAATGTCTTCTCCTGGATCCTCTTCTGTGCAATGAATTGACCCAAAGTGAACTGTTAACTAACATTTGGGCATCATTTTTTACAGTGTTTACTAAGTCTGCATGATATTAGGAATCCCCTGGGTGGCACTTCAAGCCACAGTCATGGTGTCTGGGCCTGGGAGTCCGTGTTTGACATGTACCTCAAAGGTTTCATTAGTTTGGGAAAATGTTTTGGAGGAGATATCACTATTAACTTCATTTCCTGGTGAAGAGTCTTGAGTTATGCTCATGGAGGTTGTCTGGGTCCAGGGATCAGGCTAATAGATGACAAATCTAAACCGACAGGTGTGTTTGTCCTTTTGTTTGCTGTGGCATTTTTCCCCACCACGCATGTGGTCACAGCCTTGCTGACTAGTGTCCTTATTCTAGAATATACATCATTTTTCTTTTTTTCCCTCATTCAAACAGAAAGCTAATTTCTGCCCTAGTGTAAAATGACCAAACTGTGTCCACAAAACGACCCCTTTGCTTTAGCTTATTAGAAACAGAATTTAGAAATACAGATTGAGTTAGAATTTTGCAGGTGAATAAATGAGCATTGTTCTCCCCTAGAAAGAGTGTTTGATATTTTGGCTGTAATATCTGTATGTTTTGTTTTTAGTTTATTTTCTATATACAAGTGCTATCATTATTGACAACAGGAATAAATTCGTACATGATGCTTCGATCAGCCAATACATTAGGTAAAGTATATGTATTATTCAGAGGTTTACTGGAAAGAAAATGCAAATAGAGTATTAATGGAGGGTTGTGTAGACATTTCTTATAGACCTCGGGAACTGGCTTAGAAATGAGTAATTTTCATTAATGGATTGTATATAGATTATTCATTACCCATAATATTGGTTCATATAATTTAGTAGAAACCAAGTAAATAGATCCTTAAAAACAAAACAAACAAACAAACAAACAAAACAGGTCTTTTCTTTCTATCTGATCATCTAGATTAATAGGATGTGGGGACCAGAGAATACACAGCTTTTCTTTAAAGACACACTCATCACTCCCATGAATACGCCAGCAGTTAGAGCTTAATTACGTGAGACACTCGAGTGACAGAATCTGGATGATTTTAGTTTTCCGTCCTGGCCATGTTTTTAGTCAAAGTCAGGGATTCCATCGGCAGAAGAGTAAAGGAGAGAACGGTATTGGGAGATAGCTCACAAGTTGTTGTATAGCTGCCTAACTCCAAAAGGAATTGAATCTGCAGACAAAATATGCAGAGTTAGAATAAAATCACAGATGGGATTAGTTAATACTGTCTAAGAGGAATTTGAAACTATTTATAATACAATACATAAGAACAATGATGTAATAAATAAAAATATCAGGTAGAGAAATCCAGAATAAGCTCATTGGTAGCACAGGGTCAAGGGGAGGGGATGGAAGCCAAGGTGGGTACTCTGCCAATACTCTTCATTATTTTTTTTAAACCACAGGTTTGTGTGCTCTCTCCCTCCCAAGACAAATGGCTGTTCAAAATGCCATTGAACACATACAGGAGATTATACGGAATACAATAACTTTATTTAAGACAGAAAAAATTTTGACAAATGTTAACTGGAATGTAGTAGAAGAAAAAGCAAAGATTGAATACAATCTTGTGAGTTGATAGTCTCATGTTCCCTCTCTGGGTCTCCTGTCTGTCCTGACTCAATATTAAGAACATGACTCTGGAACTGGGGAGGTAGCTCAGTGGGTAGAGTGCTTGTCACAAGCATGGGGACCTGAGTTTGATTCTCAGAACATACACAGAAAAGCCTGATGTGACGGTGCATGCTGTGGTTCCAGTGCTCTGGGGTTCACTGGACAGCCGCCTAGCCTAATTTGTGAGTTCCTGCTTATATTGATAGACTCTGAATCAAGAGTTGAATGTCTATAATTGTCAAAGAACAAATTTAATTAATAAAAAATTCTCTTGAAAAGTAAAAACATAAGCAAAAAACTAAAAGAAGGTGAATGGCTCTTCTGAGGAAGGACTTCTGAGATTGACCTCTAGCCTTCACACACATGAGCACACATGTACACACATACACAAACCTACATCTCTGTACATGCACATACACACAAGCCTGACTCTACTAACTGTTTGGTTTTGGACCCCAGGACAAAGGACTGAGGTGCATATTTTATATACTAAAGCAGAACTGGCTCCCAGGTTCTCCCAGCATCCCTCTGTCCCTACCTGGCATACCCTGCCCCTAACCTTGAACTTCCCAGTCCAGGGGCTGGGCTGCTCTTCCTCTAGGTGCTCCTCCCTATATAATCCAGACATTTTGGTCTCTCTCTTCTTTTCTTCTCTCTCTGGGCATGCACCCTTTCTCTTTCTCCTCACACTAACCCCTCCCATGATAACTCCCCTAGCCTCAATCCCTGGGGCCAGTAAACTCCCCTGAGAGCAGCTTCCCAATAAACCTACCTGTAATATAATAGAATGTGTCTTGAACTGGCTCATTTCACCTCACCGGTGGCATAGAAATCACCTATCACTAACTAAATGCTGTAAAATAAGTATTAGCTTTGCTGTCCTGGGGAAGCAACTTCAATTCTGTCCCTAAAAAGGAAGTTTTTATGATTGGCCTTTCTATCAGATCCAAGGAGAATGGAATTTTCTTAAAATGAATTGCAAACAATGATCTTGGCCAAGATGATACTTCTTTTTTTTTTT
>NW_021626097.1:3350-4188 GCF_004785775.1 Grammomys surdaster
CCCCCCCCACTCCCACTTCCCCACCCTCAAAATTCCCACCCCCTGGGGCGTCCAGCCTTCATGAGGTCAAGGATCTCATCTTTCACCTGTGCCCAGCAGGGCCCTCCACTCTTACATATTCAGCTGAAGCCCTGGATCCCTCCATAAGTGCTCCCAGGCTGGTGGTTAGGACCCTGGGAGCTGTGGTTGGTTGGCATTGTTGCTTTCCTCATGGTGTCACAAACCCTTTCAGCTCCTTCAGTCCTCACTCTAACTCCTCCATTGAGAACCTCATGATCAGTTCAATGGCTAGTTGTGAGCATCTGCTTCTGAATATGTCAGACTCTTGAAGGCCTCTGAGGAGACATCCATATCAGGCCCTTATCAGCATGCACTTCCTGACTTCCACATCAGCATCTACCTTTGGTGACTGCACATGGGATGGATACTCAGGTGGAAAGGTCTTCAAATGGCCCCTCCTTCAGTTTCTGTCCCTCACTTTGTCTCCATATTTGCTCCCTTGAGTATTTTGTTGCTCCTTCTAAGAAGAACTGAATCACCCCCACTTGGTCTTCCTTTTTTATGAGCTTCATGTGGCCTGTGAGTTGCATCTTGGGCATTTCAAGGTTCTGGGCTAATATCTGATAATCAGTGAGTGAATACCATGTGTGTTCTTTTGTGATTGGCTTACTTCACTCAGGATGATAATTTCTAGTTCCATCCATTTACCTAGGAACCTCTCGAATTCATTGTTTTTAATAGCTGAGTAATACTCCATTGTGTAAATATACCACATTTTTTGAATCCATTCCTCAGTTGAAGGACATCTGGGTTCTTTCCAGCTCCTGGCTATTATAAA
>NW_021626098.1:0-1209 GCF_004785775.1 Grammomys surdaster
TCAGTTGAAGGACATCTGGGTTCTTTCCAGCTCCTGGCTATTATAAACAAGGCTGCTATGAACATAGTTGAGCATATGTCCTTGTTATATGTTCGAGCACAAGATGATACTTCTAACAGGTTGAGATCCTGAGAGAACGTCCCTGTGTGTTATAACAAGCAGACAGCACAGACCGATGTATAGAATTGTGGGGTACAGATGGGTTTGGAGGATACATGAAATACTGAAAACAACAGTCTCATAGAGAAGCATGTCACCCAAGTACAGATCGATTACCACCGCAGCAGTTCTGAGTCAGTCACCGAAAGCTTTGTTAAGTACAGTGTGTGCCTTGTCTTTACTGGTTTTCCTTATTTTTGACTTCATCTCTTCAGATTTTAAAACAGGATCACATTCAAGTTTCCCAACTTCTCCTTGGTCCAAAAGAGGAGTCCCCAACCGATGAAGTTTTAATAGAAGAGGCCAGATTGCATGTAGCTATAATACAAATGGTTGGTACTATTCAATCTTAATTATAATTGTTTTTTGCCTTACATGCCTTTAATCTTTGTGGTTTTGAGATGATTAGAAAATCTTTTTGTCTCCTTATATAGTCTATTGACACAATTAGTGTTTGAGCTACAGAAATTTATTTATTTATTTGATGTGTGTGCATGCATGCATATGTGAGTGTGTGTGAGTATGTGTGTGTGTGTGTGTGTGTGTGTGTGTGAAGGCCGGAAGTTGATAATGGGTGTCTTTCTCAGTTGCTCTCCAATCTTATTTTTGGAGATAGTGTCTCTTACTGAACTTGAACACACTGTTTTGGCCAGGACACAAGCTGGCAAGCTAGCCGCTCAGAGAGTACAGGTACTTTTCACCTAGCCTGGAGACCTGAGTCCTAGTCCCTGGTCCACTTAGTGGAAGGAGAGAGCCAATTCCCACATTGTCCTCTGACCTCCTTGTACTCACACAAACAATAAATAAATGTAAAAATAAATAAAACTGTAAGGAGAAGCATAAATTATATGTATGCTTTGTTTTTTCTTTTTGAGGCAGCCCAGGTAGGCCTGAAACTCATGACAATCCTCCTGCTGCTCAAGTGCTGGGATTGCAGGTGTTAGACACAGTTCTCCTCCAGCCCATTTGTCTTGATCCTTTGTAATTTCTATTTAAATTTAAATATAAATATATAAATATAAGCAATATGTATAAATACAAAATGCTAAA
>NW_021626099.1:0-7421 GCF_004785775.1 Grammomys surdaster
AGAACCATGTGGTGTGGAGGAGCTGCAAGTAGCAAGGGAATCTCATAGCTGAGGAATAGAGTAGTATAGTGGTAAATCTGCCCAATGGAGTCATGCAGTTTATGAATACTATAAGTGAGTTGTATGCTTTTTGCACAGGCTTATTGGGGTTGGAGATTTAATGCAGCATAAATATTTATATTTAAAAAAGGAAAAAGGTACAAAGTTAGTTACCTCAGTTTTCATCTTTATCAACTAGAAAAGGATAAGTAACTTAAGCTCAAAGTAATCAGAATGAAGGGCACAATAAAGATAAAAACAAAAATTAATACATAGCAAATATCAAAACAACAAATTTCAATTAGGTTTTAAGAAGTTTAAATAGTCAAGAAAAAATTGAGTATACAAAGTTATCATAAAAAATAAAAGGAAACACATTCATGAAGACTAGCTTGTATGGTGTAAGAAGGTGCCTTCCAAGAAAGGGGAGCAACCAGTTGTCCTACCCAGCTATGATGCCTATGAAGCACAATAACAACCAGCATTGTGTAGATTCCCGAGGGTCCAGTAGTGGCAGGCATAGCTTGGCGATAACCAACAACTCTGTTCTTGGAGTTTTTTTTCCTTAACATTGCTTGATTGACTCTAGTTGTTTGACTAGGGTTGACATCCCATGAGATCCCCCCTTCCATGTTCACATGTCTTTCGGTGTTGTCCTTGTGTAGCTCTTGTGAAGGTTGCCACATTGGTGATGCTTCATGGGTGTTGTTGTTGTTGTAGTTTTCTGGTACTAAATGTGAGTCTTCATAGCTTCTCTGTCATTTCCAGAACACAAACTCTCACAGCAAACTTCCTGTGTTTCTGGCTCCTAGAAGTTTAAAGCCCCCTCTCCTATGACAATTCTTGAGCTATTGGTGCAGGAGTTGTGTTATAGATACATCAGCTAGGGCTGTGTTGCACACAGTCATTTTTTCTCTGCATTTTGATGGGGTTTGGTTTTCTGTAATGGTCTATGACTGTTGTAGTTTTTTTTTTTTAAAGGGGTGGTAAGATCTGTGCTTATTTGTATATTAGGATAAGCATTTAGAATGTAGCTAGGGATTATAGTGGTTTAGTATATTGGTGGTTGTAGATTCTTCTTCAAGATCTGTGACTCTACTCGCCCTAGGGAGCTGGCTAGGTTTCCAGTCCCAGGCACAATGTCACTCGTGCTTCTTAGTACATATCGAGGATGGTCTTCTGTGTGGGACAATACAAAGGAAAAAATCAGATTGGCCTGGGTTTTATTTAAATGCCTCTAAGACTCAGACTCTTTCTTCAGTGCAGCTCCATCCCCAAAATGTAAGATATTTCAGATAATGGCCAATGAGTGTTAGAGGAACATGTGTATTCTTCCTTCACCATATTGAATGTTCTGGAAATGCCTGTTAATTCCATTTCATGCAAGGTGACGAAAGAGAATGGCCAGGCATTTGAGGCAAGGGCTCCTTGAATATAAGCAGTTCTATATGTCTTGGCTTTGGTAAGCAGTTCAATCTTGGAGATTGCTGAAAATATACTTGTACCTGTGTTGAAACATTCCTTAATCTGAGGGATGAAGCCAACTTAATCATGGTGGTTAACATTTCTTAATGTGCTCTTGGATTCATTTTGCAAGAACTTTATTGAGAATTTTGTATCTATGTTCATAAGGGATATTGGTTGCTAATTAGATTAGTCAGGGTTCACCAGGGCAGTAGTTGTCAACCTTCCTAATGCTGTGACTGTAGTGACAATTTTAGAAGTTTGGTGTCCACATAGATCAGGTCACAGGCGGCAGCTCTGTACCCAACCCCAGAAAACCGAGAGAAACAGGGACTCCCAGGAGCTTGAACTCCCGCAACATCCCAGGTAAAAATGAATCACCCGTGATGCCTGCTGTTAGAAGTTCTAATCCAGATGTGCCAGAAGCCAGGACCCTAGCCCTTACCCTCACCCCCTACCTTTCCCCACCTGCACAA
The DNA here is from genome assembly GCF_004785775.1 of Grammomys surdaster. Taxonomy (NCBI): domain Eukaryota; kingdom Metazoa; phylum Chordata; class Mammalia; order Rodentia; family Muridae; genus Grammomys; species Grammomys surdaster. The sequence continues at coordinate 1,980 of NW_021626099.1, forward strand.
TGTCCCCTGAAGCTTGGCAACTGCAAGATCCTGCTTAGCAACTGCAGATAGACTCAAAGCAGGGTACCATATCTTCTGAAGAATAGCAGGGAGACCATAACTCAAGCAGTGTACCGTATAGACCATGACATGTTTCAAGGCAGAGGCCAAGAAGATTCTGTACTTTTCCACCACCTGACCCCTCTTACCCCCTCCCCTTGTAAAATATACTATAAAAAAGCATTTCATGTTAAAAAAAATTAAATAAAAAAAGTAAAAAAAAAGAAGTTTGGTGTCTTTAAGAAATATTGTAAAAATTTCTTTTCATTTTAATCCCAGGTGTGGGCTATGGGGCTTCTTCAAACTGACCACAGAAGCTGACTGTGATTTGTCTCATGCTTTAGCTGAGGCATGATTTTGCCTGCTGCAGATAGTTTCTGCAATTGTGTGACATTTGGAGTTTTGAGAACTTTTCAGAGGATATATAAATGCTAGGGACCCAAGAGATGGGGTTTGTTGTTGGTTGGCTGTTCAGGGGTGTGGGGCAGAAGGCCATGCCCTCAGACAGAGGAACTGGTAAGATTGCAGCAATGTTCTGAACCCTGATAAAACCTCATAACTGAGGATGGCAGGAGTTTGAACAAGCTCCCAATCAGATTCCTGTCCTGGAACACATGACTGCTACACTCCACTAGGATTGTCAAATAGGGACAACACTTGAAGTCCTTCCCTATATATATAGGGATCTTTAATTGTTAGACTGACCAATGGGAAGATCTATCCCGAGATCTCACCTCACCCCAAAATGTTTATAAGGTCTCTGTACACAAGAAATAAAGTGCCTGAGTTGTTTCACCAAAGACTGTCTGAGAATGCCTGTTTTATTGAGCTGCAACACTTCAGGGACGAGTTTTCTCTCCTAAAGCTTTCTTCTGCTGGACCTTGATCCTACCCAACCAGCCAGTGTGTGTGCTTGACTGCAGCTACCACTTCCTGCTCAGAGTCAGTGACTGTCTCATGCCTGCCACTAACTGGGGGCAGTGGTGTGGTCTGGCAGCCTGCCTTGCTCCAGCTTCCCCTTGGAGAGCTGTAACCTTTTGCTTCTTCTGGCCATGCCTGAGCCTCAGGAGACCTTTTGCTGCCCGCTGTGCTCCAAAAGGCAGACCTATGCAGACTGGCACAGGGGTTTGGTTGCAGTTTGCTAGTACTAATTCTCAAAGAGGAAACAAGAAGAGAAAAAAAATTGGATTAGGGATCTTTTTCTTTCCTTTCTATCCTTTCCCCCTCTCCTATGTAATATTAGGGAATTGAAAGTGTTAAGGTAGGGTGGAAGAAAGAACCCACAAAGTAGCAATGCCAGCTATATTATAACACTATCATACAGTCCTTCATGTTGTGGTGACACCCAAACAAAATTATTTTGTTGATACCTGATAATTGTAATTGCTACTGTTAGGAATTGCAATATAATACCTGATATGCAGCCTCTGTGAAAGGAACCCAAAGAGGTCATAACACACAGATTGAGAACTGCTGCCCTAGAGGAGGTGAATGTATAGGATGAATACATCCATATAATATACATACACAGGCACATACACACACGATATATATATATATGATAGGATTTGCTAGAGTGTTTTACAGGTCATGTTCAGTTCAACAATGGTTTTCTCCCAATGGAAAGTACAACAATCCAGTGGTTCTTCAGTCCACAAGGTTGAATGTCCCAGCAGATCTATGTCCTCATTAAAACTTTATTGGAAGTTTCTGGGCTTCTTCCGACAGTAAAGTAAACTTTTAGTCAGAAAGTTGAATGAAGTAAGAGGAAAGGGACCTTCCTAAGTCCCTGTTGTTGCTGATGGTAATGAATCTCAAGGGAAGGATAGCTCCAGCCAGCAAAAACAGAGAATCTCAGATGAGTCAAATCTGAGCTATGCATTTCTGCACATCTTGAATACCCATAGAGACCAAAGAGAACACCTAATACCTCAGGCCTCTTCCCAGCCCACAGAGACAAAGGGTCTACTGTCATTCCTGTGACCCAGAGTCTTCTATGGGCACAATGAGACTGGAAGATCATGTACAGCATGTAAGAGCCAGTCATATGAGTCATCCATTGATGTCTGTCCCTCTAATTAGAGGAACTATAGATGTATATTCAACTTCCTCAGGCAAGGGTCCCTGCAATGCCATTTGGGGTTAGGAGCCACCTAAGGAGTTGGTAATCCCAGTTCTGGTAAGTATCCAGAGACAACTCACTTTGGGAGGACGGAGGAAGGGGGTATTGCAGGGGAGGTGGGTTGTTGGAAAACCTGAAGGTTTGGTGGTACATGAAGTATGATGGGACTAGAGCTGCCTGATCATGATCTGCAGCACATATGACAGATCTTAAGGTAAAAAGATAAACTGAGCAGTTGAGATTGAATCCATGAATAACTGAATGGGCATTACATTATTTGTTTTGATTATTGCGGCTATTATATAAAAATACTAAGGATGATAAAAATGCATGCTGTCTTATCTACATATCAGCTTTGGTACCTGAAGTCTTCAAAAATAGTAATCATATAATTACAAAAAGTTTACAATAATGAGATTTTATTTTTTTACTATATTAAAGCAGATGAATGCCTAATCTGTTAGCAGAGTCATATAAGCCCATACATAGATGTAAATAATGATAGAAAAATGCAACAGAGAAATACAAAACGGAACTGTGTTGCTTGAAACCAGCCTCACACACACTAGACTAGGGGTGTGGTGCTGAGCTACCCACTCAGCCCTGCAGCAAAATCTTTACAGACTGGGAATGAAGAGATGCCTAAGATGTTAGAAGCACATGCTGCTCTGGCAGAGGACTTGACTTTAACTCCAAGCCCCCATGTTGGGCAATTTCAGCTCCAGGGGATCCAACACCACTGGTTTCTGAAGGCATCTGCACACATATGAACACACCTGCACACACCCAGACATACACATAGGTAAAAATACAAAAATAGATCTTCAGATTAAGAAATCATCATGATTACTATCTGTGTTGGGCATCAGAGGAGTCTTTATTCCTCTTCCTCTACATCCCTAAGCTTTGTATAGTGAGCTGTTAATATTTTATATTCTTTATTATTATTATTATTATTATTATTATTATTATTATATGACGAAGGATAACTGTGGCATTCAGGGGACCACTTTTTGGACTTGGTCTGTCCTTTTACCTTTACGTGGGTTCCAGGGATGAAACTATGGTTGTCAAATTTGCATAACAAATGCTGTACACACTGAGCAATCTGACAAGCTCACAGTTAATATTTTTATAACTTTGACACATTTGAAAAAATATAGTTCCCTAAATATACTATATTCTTCCTTTCATCATTCCTACATTATTAGCCTACTAATTTTGGTAATAAAGAAAGGTCTCATTTCCAACCCAGGTCTATGTATTGGCTATTATTTGTTTTGTTTTGCAAGAAGAACTATGGGTATTGTTTGGTTTGTTTTAAGCTCTGGTAACTGGAATTCAAATGCAGTTCCAATATTTTCAACTTAAATGCCTTCGATAGAAAGCTTTTCATCCATGATACTGATGAAAAATTTTGATTCACAGGACACAGGATTTGCAAAGGGAAAAGTTTTAATTAATTTAGGAGAGTGTACACAACTTTTAAATGAATATAGGAAAAATATGATCTCATCTAAAATAATAAAACAATTCCTAGCAGAAAAAAATAGGTTACAAAGCTGTTTAAAATCATTTGTGGTTGAAAATTACCCAGAATTTTGTAAAGTGATGGCAAAGTTTTTGATTTACTGTGGACTCAGTGAGACATCTTACCAGTCTGAGGAACAAGAGGACAAGGAGCTGAAACCTCTAAAGGACTCCTCCAGCTAAAGGTGTAACACTGATTCCTCTGTATTTCCAGCCCTGTGTTGTCCTCAGGTGCTCAGAACTCACAGTGTCTGGTGTTTAGCAGGGTCCATGGACAGCCCCAGCAGAGGTGGGAGGAGGCATGGAGAACAGCACCACTGTTACTGAGTTCATTTTGCTGGGGCTGTCAGATGCCTCTGAGTTGCAGGTGCTCATCTTCCTGGGCTTCTTCCTGACCTACTTCCTCATTCTGCTGGGAAACTTCCTCATCATCTTCATCACCCTTGTGGACAGGCGCCTTTACACCCCCATGTACTACTTCCTCCGCAATTTTGCTGTGTTGGAGATCTGGTTCACCTCTGTCATCTTCCCCAAGATGCTAACCAACATCATCACGGGACATAAGACCATCTCCCTACAAGGTTGTTTTCTCCAAGCATTCTTTTATTTCTTCCTTGGCACCACTGAGTTCTTTCTACTGGCAGTGATGTCCTTTGACAGGTATGTGGCCATTTGTAACCCTTTGCGTTATGCTACCATTATGAGCAAAAGAGTCTGTGTCCAGCTTGTGTTTTGCTCATGGATGTCAGGATTGCTTCTCATCATAGTTCCCAGTACTATTATTTTTCAGCAGCCATTCTGTGGCCCCAACATCATTAACCATTTTTTCTGTGACAGCGTTCCACTTATGGAACTCATATGTGCAGATACAAGCCTGGCAATGTTCCTGAGTTTTGTTATGGCCAATTTGAGTCTCCTAAGCACTCTGGCTGTGACTGCCACCTGCTATGGCCACATTGTCTATACCATCCTGCGTATTCCTTCAGCCAAGGAGAGGAAAAAAGCCTTCTCAACTTGCTCCTCTCATATGATTGTGGTGTCTCTCTTCTATGGCAGCTGCATCTTCATGTATGTCGGATCTGTCAAGAATGGGCAGGGGGAGGATCATAACAAGGTGGTGGCATTACTCAACACTGTAGTGACACCCACACTTAACCCCTTCATCTACACTCTGAGGAACAAGCAGGTGAAGCAGGTGTTTAGGGAACACATAAGCAAGCTCCAAAAGTTGAGCCAGACGTGAAGAAAAACCCATTGCAAACTTGCCTGAGTCTCTGCTAATGAAACCTGCAGTGGCAGCCAGTGGTTTTCTCCTCGAAGTCAGTTTTGTGTGATATTCTCTAATATACCATAGTTTCTGATGCACATCCTAAACATCCAATCCTTCTTGTTCAGAGAAGACACAAATTCCAATATACCACTACTATGTATGCTAATTCTTGATATTTCAGACCATTCCCTGTAAATGAATTTTACAATCTCTCCTTCTTTAAATTCTGAGAATAAACTTGCCCTTCTTTGCTGGTTCTTTTCAAATTTGATAAAAGTATGCCCAATGAATATAGTCATTGAGAGATCTCAGAAGTTTTATGTACAGGAGAATTGACATATTGGTAAAAGTAAACATGGACTAAGCAATATTATAAGAGTTTCCTTTTTTTTCAGGTTTCCAATAGTAAAGAAAAACTGTCTAATAAGACAAAAATATATATTCTCTTGGGCTGAGGAGAAAGCTTAGTGGGTAAAGCGCT
>NW_021626100.1:0-1925 GCF_004785775.1 Grammomys surdaster
AGAACTGCCAGCTTGCCTCTCCACCTTTAAGATTGCCATAGTCAGGATGTCAGCTAAGCAATGAACTTTCTCAGCACATAGTGACTGGAAGGCAAATAATGTTAGCTAGCCCTCCTTTGACAAAACCAATTTTCCTAGTTTTGTTTGGGCCCCCAGAAGGGAATTCTTCACTCCAATTCAGCTAGAAGCAGACAAAAGATCATCATCCCAGTCCCTTAAGTTGGGGTGTACAGTTCTGTTTATTTATAAAATATAATATGTTGTCATTTTAGGGATGATCTATAAATGTTGTAGCTTTGGACAGGGAGGAAACTAGAGGGCTTAGACTCCGGGATTTCTACCTTTCCTTTCCTCTTCTCTATCCTTCCTTCTTAGGTAAAGGAAAGGGGCGGAAGAATAAAGGGAGGATATAGTAATAATCCTAGAAATTAGAGGAATAGACAAATAGGGATAGGTTATCAAATTTACTCTTAAACAAAACATTGTATGGCCATATCTTACATTGGTAGAAATCTTTACAATTAATATAAATTGAAGTTATAACTTTACATTGTTATAGAATCTATAGATTGATGCAGATTTAAGGTTTCCATTGGTTTGAATTTCTTATATTGATACAAAATTAAAAATACTGTTACTCTTTGATGGACATTTTATCTATACAACACACCTAAGAATACAAGGCTTAACTCAGTCTTTCTAGTATCTGACATTACAAAGTATTTAGGATGATTGAGTAATACAAATTAAGGTCCAGATAATAAACTCTTAGTTGTATTAGTTTCTGGTGTCATTACAATACAGCATTTAATATTACTCAAATAGAAATGACTAAGAATGGTTAAAGTTTAACAGTTCAGATTACTTTACATAGATAGATAGATAGTCTTCAAAGGCGTCAGAAGTCTAAGAATATGATACACAAGGTCATTTCGTTATTAAAGATCATTTGACTAGAGACATGTCTGCTCCTGACAGTACCCACTTCTTGGTTCAAAGAAGAAACTGAGCATCAATGGAGATGCTCCAGTTGAGGTGAGACACCACTGGGCTAATTCATCTACAGATAAAAATAGTGTTCAGGAAAAGAACACACTATGCAGAAAAGTTGACTGCTAACTCTGCCCAGACAGGGTAAGCAGGCCTTAATATTTCTGCTTTACAGAGGTCTGTTGGATGATCGGGCCAGAAGACGGGAGACTGATCCTCCAACATTTTGAGGATTGAGGTAGTCAGCCTGAGTTCTACACATTGGTTAAGTTTTGGAAGCTATGTTTTATGTTTCCTATATTTTCAGGCAATATTTAAGTTATTCCTGACTGGGTTGAAAACTGGTTGTGGTCTCATAGCCAACTCAAGCTGTTTAGCAAAAGAGAGATGATATAGATTTGAGAGGATGGTTTTCACAAGGTATACAAGCTAAAAGCAGGACATATTTCAGGTATAAAATTGTAAGCCTTTAAAGTTAGGAAAGATGATAGAATACTTTATCTAAATTGACAGATATGATTGATTAGGTGTTAACTGTATCTTATACTTTATAAATTGCATAATTGTAATAGTCATGCTCAATTTATATCTGAGAGAAAAGAGGCTTTTAATTAGACAAAAAGGGGAAAATGCTGTGTATTGCCCCGGTGCTGTTTGTATTTTGATGTTAATTCTGTTTCTTGAAGTGGAGTGGATCAATACTGAGGTGATTTCCTGTGAACCTTCTCCCAGTTTTAACTAGTCAAATAAAGGCTAGAGCCTGTGATTGGGCAGTGAAAGGGAAAGGTGGGACTGGAGGTTTTAGAGAGGGGAGAAGAGAGGAAGGAGGGAGGAAGATGGAGAAACTGAAGGACAATGGAGGAAGAGGTAGTGGAAGAAAGATGGAGCAGAACCATGTGGTGTGGAGGAGCTGCAAGTAGCAAGGGAATCTCATA
>NW_021626101.1:0-3071 GCF_004785775.1 Grammomys surdaster
CCAGCCATTCTCTGAATCAGGGAGCACCAGAGTCAGTGAAAGAAAAACCAATGATGGCGTGTGTTGAGTTAATTATTTAAAATGCCTGCCAGTCAAGCCGACTATCTAAGCTGCAGCAGCTCTGCCTAGCTCAGCTGCCATGTTTCTCGGCTGGAGGCCGTGTGCAAGCTGCAGCTAGAAACGGCCAGCCAGAAACACCAGCCTGCCACCCATGAGATGCCAGCGTGGGAGATGGCTCTGCCAATCTTCTATGCTGTCTCTGGAAGGCTGGGCATTGCCCAGACCATCCCGCCAACCACGTGGGCGTGGTACAAATGACACTTTAATGCTTAGATTATCCAAAGGCTTATATATTTGGTAATGATCAATAAGAAGATGCCTACTCAATCAGAGGTGTAACCCAATACCCAACCTAGATATGCCAACTAAGTTTGACTACGGGAGACACGTGAACATCTGCCTTCATGTTGCCCTCTCTCTTCACTCTCTCTCTCCTAGCTCTGCCTCTTCCTTCTCCTCTTCTCCTCCCTACTCCTCCTCTTCCTCTCCTTACGCCTCCTACCTTAGCTCCTCCTACAGGCATACATGAGGAAGACTGTTACCACTTACCCCATGTGAACAGATATGTGCACATATGGGAAAACACATGTGCACACACACACTACATGAAATAAAAATTTAATGTTTAATAAATAAGTAGTGCTGTGTGCCCTATGAAAACAGTATTTAATAGATTAAATCCGTGCTCAAAATTCAGTACCAGAAAACAACAACAACAACAAAATATTTAAATATATCTCTTGAGTAAATTAGAATTAAGAAATAAATCAGAGACAACTCAAACATTGGAAGCCAGAAAACATAATTCTAAAAAGTCTACCTGTCAAAGAAAAGTTCCTGAACAGAACACCAATGGCATATGCTCTAAGATCAAGAATTGACAAATGGGACTTCATAAAATTTGAAAGTTTCTGTAAGGCGAAAGACACTGTCAATAGGACAAAACGACAACCAACAAATTGGGAAAAGATTTTTACCAATCCTACATCTGATAGAGGGCTAATATCCAATATATACAAAGAACTCAAGAAATTAGACTCCAGACAACCAAATAACCCTATTAAAAAATGGGGTATAGAGCTTAACAAAGAATTTTCAACTGAGGAAACTCAAATGGCCGAGAAGCACCTAAAGAAATGTTCAGTATCCTTAGTCGTCGGGGAAATGCAAATAAAAACAACCCTGAGATTTCATCTCACACCAGTCAGAATGGCTAAGATTAAAAACTCAGGTGATAGTAGATGCTGGCAAGGGTGTGGAGAAAGAGGAACACTCCTCCATTGTTGGTGGGACTGCAAGATGGTGCAACCACTTTGGAAATCAGTCTGGCGGTTCCTCAGAAAATTGGACATAGCATTACCTGAGGATCCAGCTATAGCACTCCTAGGCATATACCCAGAAGATGCTCGAACATATAACAAGGACATATGCTCAACTATGTTCATAGCAGCCTTATTTATAATAGCCAGGAGCTGGAAAGAACCCAGATGTCCTTCAACTGAGGAATGGATTAAAAAAATGTGGTATATTTACACAATGGAGTATTACTTAGTTATTAAAAACAATGAATTCGAGAATTTCCTAGGTAAATGGATGGAACTAGAAATTATCATCCTGAGTGAGGTAAGCCAATCACAAAAGAACACACATGGTATTCACTCACTGATTATTGAATACTAGCACAGAATCTTGAAATGCCCAGGATTCAACTCACAGGCCACATGAAGCTCATGAAGAAGGAAGACCAAGTGGGGGTAATTCGGTCCTTCTTAGAAGGAGCAACAAAATACTCAAGGGAGCAAATATGGAGACAAAGTGAGGGACAGAAACTGAAGGAGGGGCCCTCTGAAGACCATTCCACCTGAGTATCCATCCCATGTGCAGTCACCAAAGGTAGATGCTGATGTGGAAGTCAGGAAGTGCATGCTGATAAGAGCCTGATATAGATGTCTCCTCAGAGGTCTGCAAGAGTCTGACATATTCAGAGGCAGATGCTCACAACTAGCCATTGAACTGATCTTGGGGTACCCAGTGGAGGAGTTAGAGTGAAGACCATTGGAGCTGAAAGGGTTTGTGGTCCCATAAGTAGAACAACAATACCAACCAACCAGACTCCCAGGGTCTATACCACCAGCCTGGGAGCACTTAGGGAGGGATCCAGGGCTTCAGCTGAATATGTAAGAGTGGAGGGCCCTGCTGAGCATAGGTGGAAGAAGAGATCCTTGACCTTATGAAGGCTGGACACCCCAGGGGGTGGGAATTTGAGGGTGGGAAGGTGGGAGTGGGGGGGTAGGTAGCGGTTACATTCGCAGAGAAGAAGGAGGAGGAGTGAGGGGGTAGGGGGTTCCTGGGTGGGTGGGGGATGGGGTAAGGGGACAACATATGAAATGTAAATAAAACATCCAATAAAAAAAGAAAATATTGCAAGGAAATTAAAAAATACTTCCAAGTTTGAAGATACTTCAAAGGAAAGCTAAAATGTAAGAAAAATTGTGGACTGTAACTCAGGCAGTGCTTATAAAAATTTATAGCATTGGATATGTTGTCAGTTGCAGTGAGTCTAACAAGATCAAATAGGTAGGTGATATATATGTGATTATGTTTATGTCTATGTCTATGGAGACATTTCTGGAATAGGCTGAGACTAAAATCTCTATCCACAGTCAAGAACACTTATTGGGTACAAAATTCTCATGACTTGTTATTACATACCATCCTTTAAGTTGGCATGAATGGAAATTTATATTGTAGTTTGATTATATGATCAAACTAACCTCTGAAGAAAGGCAGTCATCTTTCTTTAATAATCTTCATTAACCAATCTGTGAACCCTGCCTTCTCCATATAAATGTCTTTACAGAACTATGATGAGATTCTGGGACCTTCCATTCCAGCTCTTTGTTTGATTCTACTGCAACTACATCAAAGTTGTTTCTTCTAAAGTCTTGCTTCCAGAGATTTCCAAGAACTGCCAGCTTGCCTCTCCACCTTTAAGATTGCCATAGTCAGGA
>NW_021626102.1:0-5171 GCF_004785775.1 Grammomys surdaster
ATCTCACTCCCTAAGCCCCAGAAATACATCTGGGAGCCAGGGACATCTAGGGCACAGCAGCTACCCAAACCCTGCCTCTCCGGAATTCCACTTCCCTTCGGCCCCTGCCTGGTCCCTGGGACTGGAGCAGACACAGAGTAGGTCTGCTCCTGTCCTGTGGAGAAACTGAATCCTGAGTCATCGAGAAGCCACTACACTCAGAGCAGCTGAAACTGAATTCTGAGTCATCAGGGACCCACTGCACTCAGAGCAGCTGGAGCCACTGCACTCAGAGCAGCTGACACAGAGTTGGTCTGCTCCTGTCCTGTGGAGAAACTGAATCCTGAGTCATCTAGGAGCCACTGCACTCAGAGCAGCTGAAACTGAATCCTGAGTCATCGAGAACCCACTGCACTCAGAGCAGCCGAGGAGCCACTGCACTCAGAACAGAAGGATTACCAGATCCAAGAGGTGGCCTGAGTCCCAGGAGTTCTTCCACCCGGGAGATTAGGGGCATAAGACCACAGAGACCTCTGGACTCCGAGGAGCTCTGCAATAAGCAAGATAACTGGAAATACAGATTCCAATCTTACACAGAGAGGGCAGGTACCACTAGAGTTACCCAGATGGCGAAAGGCAAGCGCAAGAACATAAGCAACAGAAGCCAAAGTTTCTTGGCATCATCAGTGCCCAGTTCTCCCAATATAGCAAGCCCTGAACACCCCTTCACACCTGAAAAGCAGGATTCAGAATTAAAATCACTTCTCATGATGATGATAGAGGATTATAAGAAGGAATTAAATAACTCCCTTAAAGAAATACAGGAGAGTACAAGTAAACAGATAGAAGCCCTTAAAGAGGAATCACAGAAATCCCTTAAAGAAATGCAAGAAAACACAAAGAAGGAATTAAACAAAAACATTCAGGATCTGAAACTGGAAATAGAAACAATAAAGAAAGTTCAAAGGGAGACAACCATGGAGATAGAAAACCTAAGAAAGAGATCAGGAGTCACAGACGCAAGCATCACCAACCGAATACAAGAGATAGAAGAGAGAATCTCAAATGCAGAAGATACGGTGGAAAATATTGACACAGTTGTCAAAGAAAATGAAAAAAGCAAAAAACTCCTAACTCAAAACATCCAGGAAATCCAGGACACAATGAGAAGACCAAACCTAAGGATAATAGGTATAGATGAGAATGAAGATTCCCAACTTAAAGGGCCAGTAAATATCTTCAACAAAATCATTGAGGAAAATTTCCCTAACCTAAAGAACAAGATGCCCATAAACATACAAGAAACCTACAGAACACCAAATAGACTAGACCAGAAAAGAAATACCTCCCGTCACATAATAATCAAAACATCAGATGCACAAAACAAAGAAAAAATACTAAAAGCAGTAAGGGAAAAAGGTCAAGTAACATATAAAGGCAGACCTATAAGAATTACACCAGACTTCTCACCAGAGACTATAAAAGCCAGAAGAGCCTGGACTGACATCATACAGACCCTAAGAGAACACAATTGCCAGCCCAGATTACTATACCCAGCAAAACTCTCAATCAATATAGATGGTGAAACCAAGATATTCCATGACAAAACCAAATTTGCACAATATCTTCCCACAAACCCAGCACTTCAAAGGATAATGGATGGAAAACGCCAACACAAGGAGGGAAACTACAACCTAGAAAAAGCAAGGAAGTAATCTTCCAACAACCCCAAAAGAAGATAACTATACAAACATAACTTTACCTCTAATAACAAAAATAACAGGAAGCCACAATCATTTTTCCTTAATATCTCTTAACATCAATGGTCTCAATTCCCCAATAAAAAGACGCAGACTAGCAGACTGGATACACAAACAAGACCCAGAATTTTGCTGCATACAAGAAACACACCTCAGTGACAAAGACAGACACTACCTCAGAATAAAAGGGTGGAAAACAATTTTCCAAGCCAATGGTCCCAAGAAACAAGCTGGAGTAGCCATTCTAATATCAAATAAAATCGACTTCCATCCAAAATTAATCAAAAAAGATAAAGAAGGACACTTCATACTCATCAAAGGAAAAAGCTACCAAGGTGAACTCTCAATTCTGAACATCTATGCCCCAAATGCAAGGGCACCTACATACATAAAAGAAACTTTACTAAAGCTCAAAACACACATTACACCTCACACAATAATAGTGGGGGATTTCAACACCCCACTCTCAGCAATGGACAGATCATGGAAACAGAAACTAAACCGAGACACTTTGACATTAACAGAAGTTATGAACCGAATGGACTTAACAGACATCTATAGAACATTTCATCCTAAAACAAAAGAATATACCATTTTCTCAGCACCTCATGGTACCTTCTCCAAAATAGACCATATAATTGGTCACAAAACAAGCCTCTACAGATACAAAAAGATTGAAATAATCCCTTGCCTCTTATCAGATCACCATGGAATAAGACTGGTCTTTAATAATGACAAAACCAATGGAAAACCCATGTGCACATGGAAACTGAACAACTCTCTACTCAATGATGACTTGGTCAAGGAAGAAATAAAGAAAGAAATTAAAGACTTTTTAGATTTCAATGAAAATGAGGACACATCATACCAAAACTTGTGGGACTCCATGAAGGCAGTGCTAAGAGGAAAACTCATAGCTCTAAGTGCCTACAAAAAGAAACTGGAAAGAGCACACACTAACAAGTTGACTGCACAACTAAAAGCCCTAGAACAAAAAGAAGCAAATACACCCAGGAGGAGTAGAAGGCAGGAAATAATCAAACTCAGGGCTGAAATCAACCAAATAGAAACTGAAAGAACAATACAAAATATCAATAAAACCAGGAGTTGGTTCTTTGAGAAAATCAACAAGATAGATAAACCGTTAGCCAGATTAACCAGAGGGCACAGAGAGAGTATCCAAATTAATAAAATCAGAACTGAAAAGGGAGACATAACAACAGAAACGGAAGAAATTAAAAAAATCATCAGATCCTACTACAAAGGCCTATACTCAACAAAACTGGAAAACCTGGATGAAATGGACAATTTCCTAGACAGATACCAGGTACCAAAATTAAACCAGGAGCAGATAAACCATCTAAATAGTCCCATAACCCCTCAGGAAATAGCAGCAGTCATTAAAAGTCTCCCCACTAAAAAAAGCCCAGGACCAGATGGTTTTAGTGCTGAATTCTATCAGACCTTCAAGGAAGACCTAATACCAATTCTCTTCAAACTATTCCACAAAATAGAGACAGAAGGAACACTACCCAATTCGTTCTATGAAGCTACAATTACACTCATTCCCAAACCCCACAAGGACCCAACAAAGAAAGAGAACTTCAGACCAATCTCCCTTATGAACATCGATGCAAAAATACTCAATAAAATTCTAGCAAACCGAATCCAAGACCACATCAAAACAATCATCCATCATGATCAAGTAGGTTTTATCCCAGGAATGCAGGGATGGTTCAATATTCAGAAATCCATCAATGTAATCCACTATATAAACAAACTTAAAGAAAAAAACCATATGATTATCTCACTAGATGCTGAGAAAGCATTTGACAAAATTCAACATCCCTTCATGATAAAAGTCTTGGAAAGATCAGGAATTCAAGGCCCCTACCTAAACATAGTAAAAGCAATTTACAGCAAACCAGTAGCCAACATCAAGCTAAATGGAGAGAAACTTGAAGCAATCCCACTAAGATCAGGGACTAGACAAGGCTGCCCACTCTCCCCCTACCTATTCAATATAGTACTGGAAGTCTTAGCCAGAGCAATTAGACAACAAAAAGAAGTCAAAGGGATACAAATAGGAAAGGAAGAAGTCAAAATATCGCTATTTGCAGATGATATGATAGTATACTTAAGTGACCCCCAAACTTCCACCAGAGAACTCCTAAACCTGATAAACAACTTCAGCAAAGTGGCTGGTTATAAAATCAACTCAAACAAATCAGTAGCCTTCCTCTACATGAAAGATAAACAGACTGAAAAAGAAATTAGGGAAATGACACCCTTCACAATAGTCACAAATAATATAAAATACCTTGGTGTGAATCTAACCAAGCAAGTGAAAGACCTGTATGACAAGAACTTCAAGTCTCTGAAGAAAGAAATCGAAGAAGATCTCAGAAGATGGAAAGATCTCCCATGCTCATGGATTGGCAGGATTAATATAATAAAAATGGCCATCTTGCCAAAAGCAATCTACAGATTCAATGCAATCCCCATTAAAATCCCAACTCAATTCTTCACAGAGTTAGAAAAGGAAATTCTCAAATTCATATGGAATAACAAAAAACCCAGGATAGCGAAAACTATTCTCAACAATAAAAGAACTTCTGGAGGAATCACCATCCCTGACCTCAAGCTGTACTACAGAGCAATAGTGATAAAAACTACCTGGTATTGGTACAGAGACAGGCAGGAAGATCAATGGAATAGAATTGAAGACCCAGAAATGAACACACACTCCTATGGTCACTTGATCTTTGACAAAGGAGCTAAAACTGTCCAGTGGAAAAAGGACAGCATTTTCAACAAATGGTGCTGGTTCAACTGGAGGACAACATGTAGAAGAATGAAAATTGATCCATTCTTATCCCCTTGTACAAAGCTCAAGTCTAAGTGGATAAAGGACCTCCACATAAAACCAGATACACTGAAACTAATAGAAGAGAAGGTGGGGAAAAGCCTCGAATACTTGGGCACAGGGGAAAAGTTCCTGAACAGAACTCCAATGGCATATGCTCTAAGATCGAGAATTGACAAATGGGACTTCATAAAATTGCAAAGTTTCTGTAAGGCAAAGGACACTGTCAATAGGACAAAACGACAACCAACAAATTGGGAAAAGATCTTTACCAATCCTTCATCTGATAGAGGGCTAATATCCAATATATACAAAGAACTCAAGAAATTAGACTCCAGGCAACCAAATTACCCTATTAAAAAATGGGGTATAGAGCTTAACAAAGAATTTTCAACAGAAGGAACTCGAATGGCCGAGAAGCACCTAAAGAAATGCTCGGCATCCTTAGTCGTCAGGGAAATGCAAATCAAAACAACCCTGAGATTCCATCTCACACCAGTCAGAATGGCTAAGATTAAAAACTCAGGTGATAGTAGATGCTGGCGAGGGTGTGGAGAAAGAGGAAC
>NW_021626103.1:0-10372 GCF_004785775.1 Grammomys surdaster
GAGGATCCAGCTATACCACTCCTAGGCATATACCCAGAAGATGCTCGAACATATAACAAGGACATATGCTCAACTATGTTCATAGCAGCCTTATTTATAATAGCCAGGAGCTGGAAAGAACCCAGATGTCCTTCAACTGAGGAATGGATTCAAAAAATGTGGTATATTTACACAATGGAGTATTACTCAGCTATTAAAAACAATGAATTCGAGAGGTTCCTAGGTAAATGGATGGAACTAGAAATTATCATCCTGAGTGAAGTAAGCCAATCACAAAAGAACACACATGGTATTCACTCACTGATTATTGGATATTAGCCCAGAACCTTGAAATGCCCAAGATGCAACTCACAGGCCACATGAAGCTCATAAAAAAGGAAGACCGTGTGGAGGTGATTCAGTTCGTCTTAGAAGGAGCAACAAAATACTCAAGGGAGCAAATATGGAGACAAAGTGAGGGACAGAAACTGAAGGAGGGGCCATTTGAAGACCTTTCCACCTGAGTATCCATCCCATGTGCAGTCACCAAAGGTAAATGCTGATGTGGAAGTCAGGAAGTGCATGCCGATAAGGGTCTGATATGGATGTCTCCTCAGAGGCCTTCAAGAGTCTGACATATTCAGAGGCAGATGCTCACAACTAGCCATTGAATTGATCATGAGGTTCTCAATGGAGGAGTTAGAGTGAGGACTGAAGGAGCTGAAAGGGTTTGTGGCACCATGAGGAGAGCAACAATACCAACCAACCACAGCTCCCAGGGTCCTAACCACCAGCCTGGGAGCACTTATGGAGGGATCCAGGGCTTCAGCTGGATATGTAAGAGTGGAGGGCCCTGCTGGGCACAGGTGGAAGAAGAGATCCTTGACCTCATGAAGGCTGGACGCCCCAGGGGGTGAGAATTTTGAGGGTGGGGAAGTGGGAGTGGGGGGGTAGGTGGGGGTTACATCCACGGAGAAGGAGGAGGAGGGGTAAGGGGAAGGGGGGTTCCCGGGTGGGTGGGGGATGGGGTAAGGGGATAACATATGAAATGTAAATAAAATATCCAATAAAAAAAGAAAAAAAAAGAAAAAAAAAAGAGGAAAGGTGACTGAAAAGTTGGCTAGGAGCTTGGAATCACAGAGACTTACTAACCTAAAACGGATGAGACATGCACTCTTAAAAAGCATCTTTTTTTTAAAATAAATAAACACAAAAGAGAGGAAGAACTAAGAAAGACCAGGGTAGGGATTGGGGAAAGACTAAGGGACAGGAGAGAGGGGAGACACAAGGCTTAAGGAACAGAAGCAGAAAAACTCTTGAGGGATGCTATTTTAATGTACCATTTTCTTATGCTATCAGAAGGCTAAGCCCAGCAGAGCTTAGGGGCAGATTGGTGGATAGAAAGCAACTCTGAGAAGCTCTCATTGTCTTCAACAAATCGTGAGATGGCGAAAAGGCACATGCACACTCACGCACATACACCCTTAAATAAGACTTGTATTCAAATAAACTTAGAAAGTAGGAAAGCGAGCGGCCTGCTTGCTGTATCCCATTTACAGTCCTGAAACACCAGAGCCAAGTACCCAGAATATTCTGGACAGATTAGTCTTTGCCAAGGTCTATATAAAGATGAAAAAATTCAAAATTAAAATGATTCTGTCACTAAAATAAAGAGTAATTACTTACAGGAGGAAGGAAATCCAGTATAGTTGCAGGGGAATTCTTGGGTTTCATAAAATGCATAAAAGCAAGATCTATCAGATGAGCAGTGACTCTAAGACCTCAGACTCGGTATCTGATCAGGACCTTTGATCACCTCTTGCTCCAGCTGCTCCTTATCTCTGCTAGCACAAGATAAAATGCCTCTAATACACACATGTGGTCACAGAATCCCCCATATACTTGTAACTGCTTGGAAAACGGGCTCCAGACTTAGCCCTAGATGATTTTTGTCTTACTTAACTCATCTTGGGGTCTGGAAATTAATATTTGTTTACTGCTTAAAATACACCATTTTCATATAAAACTGCCATCCTGGAATCACCTTGCCAGAAAGCCTTTCTTGCAGGGTAAAATCAAACGGAGAATTAAGTTCTATTGCCAAGAGCCCAGGACTATCTTTCTACTCTATTTAACTACTTTGATGGAACGGGAAGACACACACTCAAACATGGTTAAAATTAAAGACTTTATTTTCTTGCCTGAGTTATCCCCAAACAGCCTCTGGAGTTTAGCTCCCATTTCCTACACTACAGTAACAACAGGAGCCTGCAAGGCAGGCTGTCCTAAACTCTGGAGACTGGAGAAGAAATGAGTTACAGCCTGTGACCAAAATCAGAATTAAAGAAACAGAGATTAGGAATGCAGGGGCAGGAGGAAAAGAGAAGACAGAGGGTTTGTCTTTCTTGATAGTCAATAAACTCATTGGATCAAATCCACACCCAAGCTGTGCATCCATAAAAAGATGAAAATGAGGGCATTTCTCCCCCACTGTCTTTCAAAGCAGATTACAATGTGCATATGACAAGACCTGCAAACAGAAAGAAGAAAATCCCATTAATGTGATAATGATATCCTGAATGACCTGAGCAAACGAAGGAGATTGGAAGTTCGGATGCAATTTGTCCATAGATAGCTTCCTGCTAGCGATTTCCTGAGCGCCTCCCTTGCAGGGTTTTAGAAAAGGCAGCAGCTTCCTGTCTGTCTTCCCCACAGGAAGAACACATTCAATAGAACACCATTTGACCGTGTTCCTAGATAGTTTCCACTTTCCATTAATATGTATTGTAATGTATGTGTGTGCATATACTTATATTAACATATATGTGTTTATTAACGTGTAAATATATTAATATATGTGTATATATTAATATGTTTGTGCATATATATCATGGATTCCATGTATTGGTCCGTAAGCCTTGGATCAGGGATCTTATTTACACAAGGAAGTAGGGTGAGGAATTTACCAGAAGTAATGAATGCAAGACAAGGGGAAAAACTAGGTAAGATAGACACCTTGGGGAGATGTTATGCATGAATTTCACAGGTGGGAAGTACAGTACAGTGGGAAAGATCTGGTCTAGGCCAGACTTCAGAAAACAGACTCAGTTGGAGGTGTCCTGACTTACTAAGAGGGGGTTTCCTACCAGGCCAAGTCACAGAGAGACTCAGACTGAACTCTAGAAGAGTAACTATGCTGTCAAGAGACAAGCCTAGCTCAGTAGCTCACCATCCCTGAAAAAGTAACCTACCACAGTGGACTGCCTCATGGGTAGTACTTTTGCCTGCAGAGACCGTGTCTCCTGATCATTAGATGGATTATGCTCATAAATAGTACAAAAGATAATGTTTGCAAATTATGCCGGCTACAGTGTACTTATATTTTAAGTATGTTACATGACATAAACAGTTACCATTTTTAGTCAATTAAAAATAACAAATAGAACAAAGCAAACAAAAAAAAAGCAAGTAAAGAAATTAGTAAATGGGAAGTGCTTAGACTAGTTCTCGGATCAAAGCAAACACTTGGTGAACATGAGCAGTTTCAAAGCCTTTCTGCGCATGTGCTATTTCATTGTAAGCGGTAGAAGAAGAGAAACAGGTAGAATCCTAGCCACGAAGCTAAATGTTTATATTATGAGGCCTAAAACGTCTGATAATTTTAATACATTAGATTTTCTTGATCAAAATGCTTAGTTTAATAGTGAAAACCGGGTCAACTAACCTGGATTCTTGAGGCTCTCGAAGAGTGAACTATCAACCAAAGAACACAACCTGGCACATACGTAGCAGATGTGCAGCTCGGTCTTCTTATAGGTCCCAAACAACTGGAGCAGGGACTATCCCAAAAGCTGTTGTCTGTATGTGAATTATGATCTTCTAGCTGGGCTGCCTTGCCTGGCCACAGGGGGAGAGGATGCGCCTATCCTCATGAGACTTGATGTGGTGGAGTAAGGGGATACCCAGGGGGTCCCAACCTGCTCAGAGAAGAAGGGGAGGGGAATAAAGGGAAGATTGTGAGTGACTGGGAGGGGTAGCGAGCAGAATGTAAAGTAAATAACTAAAAAAAAATACGAATAATGAAAACCGGAAAGGGGAGGTTTAATCAATATGCAGACATTGAGAAGAGTTTCAAAGAGATCCAGCCCCACTCCCACTTCAAGTCTACCTTGAGAGTCCTGACATGAGGGGGTGGTATAAATAGAAGGCAAGAGAACTGTATAGCTAACCAGTCACCCCAGGTCAGTCTTTTCCATCACTGGCTCAGCTCCAACCCTCTTTTCCAAGGTCATTTGACAAGTTGTAAATCTTCCTTCAGGAGACAAGCTCCCCCTTTGATGGGCCCCAAGGCTTCAGTTTTAGATTTATTTATTTTTATGTCTATGATCATGTATACCTGCATACCAGGAGAGGGCATCAGATCACACTATAGAGGGTTGTGGACCACCATGTGGTTGCTGGGAGTTGAACTAGGGATCTCTTGAAAAGCAGCCAGTGCTCTTAACCACTGAGCCATTTCTCCATCCCCGGTCCCCAAAGCTTCAGACTTTTCCTTCCCATGTGGACATTACTGGACAAATTCTAATTCATTCTTTCAACCATCTGATGGTCAAATAGCAGGGCACAAACATCCCTTTAGGAAATATTCATTCTTGCCAGATGTGAACATTACTCTCAGCCCCTTTTCTCCTACTCTTTAACATCTCAATCCAGAGGAGTAACCTTCTGGAGTTTATAAGGACCACTGCAACTAGAATTCAAGCTGGAATCAGGGTTAGACCACAGTCATGTGCTGTCATGTTGCTGTGTGTGCAAAACATTCTCTATAACCAGTTAGCTTTTATGTATGTTTGGAGGAGTTGAGATACGCAATTCTATTTTGTTGGTTTGAGACAAGTTCTTGCCATAAGTCTAGGTTAACCTCAAATTTATGATCCCCCTGATTCAGCTTCCAAGTGCTAGAAAGCATTCATTGCGTAGTATTTATTTGCTGAACAATTGCTTACCTGTTTTAAGAGTGTGAATCTTTTACTTTGCAATACTGTTAGAAAATCTACTGTGTTCATGCATTTGTCGATGATAAACAAAGTATGCCAATGGACTGCTTCCCAGTACTGCATGCTCTTCTACAGATCCCAGGGATATGTTGGTAAGATGCTTCTTAAATCATTTTGTAACTGAGCTTCCTGCCATGTTTTCACAGGCACACCACAAACCACAGCAGCAAGCCCATTTTCTCTACTAAAACTGCCCATAAGCTAAAACTGTGGCTCTATTTAAAAACACCAAACAAACAAACAAACAAACAAAAACAGAAGCTTTCCTCAGGTCAGTGCTGGCAGGTCGTGTTTCACCAGCTTTCCAAGAGATTTTCATGCCTGCCTTTAGCATGGTGACAACAAAACCTTAGGCTTAATCTGCATTAGAGAGGATCTTGCTCAAGGTTACAGAGCTGGTGACTGAGACAACTCAAGGTACCACCATGTCCTAATAGTGCCCCCCTTCCCTTCCAGGAACCGTTCTCAAAGGGGTGGGGACCTTTGAAATTAAATTATAGGAAAAGTATTAAATTCTATTTTTAAAGAATTTATACTAAAAATGGCAAATTTCTCAGTTTCCAGAGCCTAGAATATTTGACTCCCATATCAGCTAATCAAATACTTCAGGAGCATTTCCAATGCATAAAACCACCAGATACAATCTGCTTTCCCTTAAGAAAATTCAATACATAAAATTCTGCTTACAAAACAGATAAATCAGAGTTTCTCCTTTATAAAAGAATTTGCCACCTAATTTTTTTCCTTTAAAAAACCCAGTTTCCTTTAAAAAAATAAAAGCATCCTTCAGATACTTTTGCATAGTGATTTATTCTACAAAACTTTCTATATACATGCAAAATTCAGGTGTCACTTCAACTATGATAGCATTTGAATCTCTTAGAGCTGGATCATTCATAATCCCTCATCAATTCTGTACTGTCATTTCATCATCTTCTCAAACTGAAAATTCGACTTTGAAATTTCTGGAGGCACTGAGAGTCACCTTAGTCTCTTGGGGGCAGCAGTCTACCACCTTGGGAGCAGCTTTCTGTGCTCTACCCATGTAGGATGTGTAGGGGCTTGGAGGGAGGGCGAGAGCAGGGACCAGATAGAAATTATTGGTTTGGGTTGTGATTTTGTTTTCAAAGTTTCCTGTGAATAAAAGTTTTGCTATTAAAAAAAAAAAAGATTTCTAATGCAGGAGGTCTAGAATGGAGTCTCAAGATTTTGATATCTTGAGCAAGTTCTAAGAAACAGAATTTGAGGATCATTGCTTAGGGAATTGCCTGGGTACAAGGTAAACTAAAAAAAACTCCTGAAATAGTCTTCCTCTGTGGCCAAATTGTTCAAAGATAGTCTACTGATGCCTGCCAAATGTGAGGACCAAAACACAGTGCTTCTTTTTTTTTTTTTCCAACTACCTACTGTTGTCACCACTAACCAGATTAATTGAGACATAAATTCAGAAACAGTAGCCTGAACCACCCCACCAAGCAGCACCAGGTCAACATGGAGATTAAATCGCTTCAAGAAATAAAGAAACTAGAAGACTCTCCTATTCTATGGGAAAATATTTGAAAGACTATCTTGGGGCTTGTGTTTCAAGTAACACTGAGAAAAGTAAGACACCAGTTTCTCCACCTTAGCTGACTAGGGTTGTGAGACTTTCAAAATACAACATCTCT
The DNA here is from genome assembly GCF_004785775.1 of Grammomys surdaster. Lineage (NCBI taxonomy): Eukaryota > Metazoa > Chordata > Mammalia > Rodentia > Muridae > Grammomys > Grammomys surdaster. The sequence continues at coordinate 6,704 of NW_021626103.1, forward strand.
TCTTTATTGCATGTTGTGTAACACATAAAATCAAGCTTCAGTCATCCTGTTCTTCAAAGAATAAACAGTTTCCAAGTTCAGACAGAAAATTCTCTTCGTTCATCCCTTTGAGGGCTTTGATGGTGTATATTTTCTACTGCTCCAGAATAAATGATCATAAACTCAGGAACTTAAAACAATGTGTGTTTATTAGATCACTATTTTATACAACATAAATCCAAGTGGGCCCCAGTGTGTTTTCCTTTCAGTAAATAAGACTCAAAGTATTAGCTGGTGTGGGTTCTTATCTGGACATCTAGGAAAATCTGTGTCATGATCTGCTTATGTTGCTATGATTCAGATAAGAATTCAACAAAAGAGAATTCATTCGGAGGTGGGGGATGGAGAAAGGGGATGACATCTGAAATGTAAATAAATAAAATAGCCAATAAAAAAATTAACAACAAAAAAGGAAAAATAAAATACTTACCAGGAAAGAAAAATAAATTCTATAAAAGACCATTCATTATGATTTCCCTGTTGGTGGAACATGCTAGGGGTGAGGTATAAGGAATCTTTTAGATCTGAACAGACAAACCCTTAATGTGGATTGTGAGACCATGGTCCATTCTCTTTTTCCTCTTTCTTTCTCTCTTTCTTTCTTTCTTCCTTCCTTTCTTTCTTTCTTTCTTTCTTTTTTATTTCTTCCTTCCTTTCTTTCTTTTTTCCTTCATTCTGTCTCTTTCTTTCTTCCTTCCTTCCTCTTTCTCTCTTTCTTTCTTTCTTTCTTTCTTTCTTTTGTTTTCTTTATCTTCCATGTCCATGAATGATTCTGCATGCTCCTGTTCAGTGGGCTTTGTCCCACAATCTTGAAAAGCAGTGGGTTTCCAGACGGCCTCTCCTTCAGTTTCTGTCCCACACTTTGTCTCCATATTTGCTCACTTGAGTATTTTGTTACTCCTTCTAAAAAGGACTAAAATGCCCCCACTTGGTCTTCCTCTTTTGTGAGCTTCATGTGGTCTGTGAGTTGAATCTTGGGTATTTCAAGCTTCTGGGCTAGCATCCAATTATCAGTGAGTGAATACCATGTGTGTTCTTTTGTGATTGGGTTACCTCACTCAGGATGATATTTTCTAGTTCCATCCATTTACCTAAGAATTTCTCAAATTCATTGTTTTTAATAGTTGAGTAATACTCCATTGTGTAAATGTACCACATTTTTTATATCCATTCCTCTGTTGAAGGACATCTGGGTTATTTCCAGCTTCTGGCTATTATAAATAAGGCTGCTATGAACATAGTGGAGCATATGTCCATGCAATATGTTAGAGCATCTTCTGGGTATATGCCCAGGAGTGGTATAGCTGGGTCTTCAGGTAATGCTATATCCAATTTTCTGAGGAAGCTCCAGACTGATTTCCAAAGTGGTTGCACCATCTTGAAATCCCACCAACAATGGAGGAGTGTTCCTTTTTCTCCACATCCTCGAAAGCATCTACTATCACCTGAGTTTTTGATCTTAGCCATTCTGATTGGTGTGAGGTGGAATCTCAGGGTTGTTTTGATTTGTATTTCCCTGATGACTAAGGATGCTGATCATTTCTTTAGGTGCTTCTTGGCCATTCAAGTTTCCTCAGTTGAGAAATCTTTGTTAACCTCTATACCCCATTTTTTAATAGGGTTATTTGGTTGTCTGGAGTCTAATTTCTTGAGTTCTTTGTATATATTTGATATTAGCCCTTTATCAAATGTGTATCCATCCCATGTGCAGTCACCAAAGGTAAACGTTGATGTGGATGTAAGGAAGTGCATGCTGACAGGAGCCTGATATAGCTGTCTCCTTAGAGGTCTGCAAGACTCTGACATATTCACAGGCAGATACTCACAGCTAACCATTGAACTGATCATGGGGTTCCCAATGGAGGATTTAGAGTGAAGACTGAAGGAGCAGAAAGGGTTTGTGGCCCCATGAGGAGAGCAACAATACCAACCAACCAGAGCTCCCAGGGTCTAAACCACCAGCCTGGGAGCACTTACAGAGGGATCCATGGCTCCAGCTGTATATGTAAGGGAGGATGGCCCTGTCGGGCATAGGTGGGAGAGGAGATCCTTGGTCCCATGAAGACTGGACACCATGTGTGGGGGAATTTGAGGATAGGAAGGTGGGAGGGGCTAGATAGGGGCACATCAGCAGAGAAGCAGGAGGAGGGTGGAGGGTGAATGGGATGGGGGTTCCTGGGCGGGGGGGGGGGATGGGGAAAGGGGATAACATCTGAAATGTAAATAAAATATTCAATTAAAAATGAAAAAAAGAAAATAACTCATTTTCAACAGGAAAAAAAAAGCAATGGGTTTGCCTAATCATAGAGTAGAACTTCTAATAACACTGTAAGTCAAAATCAACCTTTTCTTTACACAAGTTGATGTCTTGCCATCAGTTTCAGTAACATAAAATGAATATACACATTGTTGGTAGAATCTATGTCCATAGAAACATCATACAAACCACATATTTCTTTTGTGGTTGTCAATTGGAAACCATTCATTCTAGAGCCCTCTCTATTCTTTATGGCATGGTTTCCTCCATCTTCTACATATCCCAAATGCTTCTAATCTTTCTTCCACTTATTTCTCTCTTCTTTCCTTTCTCGCCAGCCAAAATAAACACTCTTCTGTCAAAAGTCTTGTATGCATGGGCTATAAAGACACAGATAATCTTCATTTTAAGGTCTACTGACTTGAGACTTTAATCACATCTGTAGGGTCCCTATGTCTTGATTAATATTAAATTGATCAACTAGTAATCCAGACAGCCATATCCTTCTGTTACAACTTACAGACCATTTTTTGACATTAGAGAACACTTCCAGATTCTCTCTCATACCTTAGGCCATCATGGCCATTGGCAAACACTGTCCCTGAGAATAAATCTTACTTGAAAGAAGGACAAAGAGTTGTTTTCACTCATGGAAACTTTTCCAGATTCTAACTTGAGATTCATCTGGGAAGGAAATGCCCAATGTTTTAAAGAAAATTAGTTCCCTATGAGTCACGTCATTGAATGATTATTTATCTTTTGAGTTATGTATAGATGTGATCTTATTCCCATCCTAGAAAGAATATCCTTCAGAAGAACTGGGTTTAGAATTTTTCATGTGTGTGAGAATTCCTATCAGAGTACCAACACTCAAAAGATACTTGGTACAAGAATGATGAATTGAGTTAGTTAAGTGGTATTAATGAGACGGTAGGCAACATTGTTCATGACTCATTATGGGGTCAATACATTTCATATCCCTTTCCCTTCCTTTTGGATAAAAACCAAAGAAAACTTTCTTTCTTTTGGGAAAAAATTAAAAGCTACAACTCTTAGAATCTAATCACTCATGATTTATAATGACTGCCCTATGACTACAAGCTAGAGAGATGAGCATATAATGGGGTTTCCTTTGCAGTTAATCAATAACTATCCTTAGGACTGCAAACTGAAAGCTTTGCAAGGACAGCTCAATTATTTATTTCAAATGTAGAAAAAATAATCCGCCCTTCGGCCCCTGCCTGGTCCCTGGGACTGGAGCAGACACAGAGTCGGTCTGCTCCTGTCCTGTGGAGAAACTGAATCCTGAGTCATCCAGGAGCCACTGCACTCAGAGCAGCTGGTAAGAACTCCATCTCACTCCCTAAGCCCCA
>NW_021626104.1:0-5553 GCF_004785775.1 Grammomys surdaster
TGTGTGTGTGTGTGTGTGTGTGTGTGTGTGTGTGTGTGTGTGTGACTAACAGTATAAAATGACTGGCAGTCATGAAACAAAATGGCTAATGCTAGGCTAGGGGAGCTGTGGGACCCTGAAAGGATAGCTTGGTTTCTGGTGGAGCACTGGCTAGGATGGCCAGAGACCCTGCAAGGGACAGCATACATTTCACCACACTCACAGACTCCAGGCTCCTCACAGGCAGCCAAGACTTCCATTGATCAGTCCCTTCAGTCACTTAGAGCTACACACACCACTACCAGCCACTCTACAGGTAGAGGGTGTGACTACAGGCTGCAGAGATTTCTCCATATTAATGAGATACCTAAAGGCCAGAGGGCATAGCCAATTAAGCATTTCTTCCCAGACCCTCCTCCCTGCCTATTTAAGTCAAGCCCACCCTGAGAAACAGGAGAATCGGGAGGGGGAAGGCGTACAGATTCATCTACTTCCTGCCATGACAACAAACCTTTTAAAACCATGGACTTCCTCATGTCTTTGGGGCCACACTGAAGGGAAAAGTGGAGAAGGCCTTTGACTACCTGGGTGCTGCTTAATCTCTGCCTAGAAGACTTCTCTATGTTCACACCAGGAAGATCTGCCAACTCAAGCAAGCTAGACAAGCCAGCGATCCAGCCAAGCAGGTGCCATAACCAAAAGTCTCTCACCCGGAGGGGCGCTGCCAGAGATCTCCCTCTCCCTCCCTTTTGGCTGTAGGGCCAGTCCAACCAGTTTGTCCTCCCATCTCAGTTCTTCCAAGGCTCCCAGCACATCTTGGAGCCCAACAACAAAGACCACCTCTCTCCTGGTCAGCTGTTTTGGACAGGACACCCCCATTCAGGAGCTCTGTCACTCCCATGTGGGATGTAAGGCTGAGATCTCCCCACTCTGGACAGAGCCCTGCAGCTTCTGAGCCCAGTGTCTGCCTGGGGCCTCATGGAGGGAACTAAGTCAAATTCCCACACTTCTGCTCCCCAGAGCCTCAGTTCCAACCACCTGGGGCAGCAGACACTCCGGAACCACAACACCACCCAACAGGACCCAGGCATGAGATACAGCACCGCAGGGGGCAGGCTTCAACAGTATTGTAGCCTCCTTAGGTGTCTGCACCCATGTGCACGTACCCACACACAGATGTACACATATATAATGATGAAAAGTACTTTTTATTACAAACTTCATTTACTCAGAGATTCAAAGCAAGTGTAGGATATACATATGTAGTTTTATAAATGTCGGCGTCTCCTTGTAGATACAGACACTTGTATAGTCGGTAATCCAGATTTGTTGTGAAGTCAGGTCATCTGGATGCTAAACAAGGAAATTAACAAAAAGAAAAAACTGTTAGGCTACTTGAGGTAGTGATGACCCTGAAAAAATGGCAATGATATCTTGCAAGGTGAAACTGGAAATGACAGAAAACCCCACAGCCAACCCAGCTTGGCATGCAGGCTTGTGCCAAGAGTCTTTAGCCTTGGATGGCCACAGATTGCCTACAGAGAGGTGCTGTCTCTGTCAAGTAGAGGACAGGTTGGGATGAGTGGACAGATAGAGAAGGTGGTGTGAGCCAGCTGGAAATTTAAATTCAACTCTGGTTGAACCCATAATGGAAAATCGGCACTGTGCAATCTGAAGGGATCATAACTAACCAATAGAACCACACATTCCCAGTTAGAAACACGGCACCCAAATGAAGACTCTTGTTCCCCATTAGTAAGGGGAAGGGTTGCTTGAGGAAAGGACTTGAATGTGGAGCCATACCCTCCAAAGGAAAATTTAGATTGGGTAGAATTTTCAGGTACTGCCACCGAGGGCACAGAAGTCCTTCTTTAGCATTAATTACAAATTACCTCACGGTTTTTCATCTGTTTCCTCCTTAACATTGTGTCTTCTGGGACTTAAGGGGTGTGGCTCCATTGGCAGGATGCTTGCCTAGCCCTCTAGACTTAACCCACAGAACTGCCTAAAACGGATATTTGCCTAGAATACCATTTTTCAGAAGTTGCAGGAAGGGTCAAAAGGCCAAGGCCACCCTTGACTATTTCGTGGCTTCATGGCCAACCCAGGCTGGTTGTGGGGTGAGGGGGGAGAGTCTTGGGACAGGATCTCTGTGTAGCACTGGCTGTTCAGTACTGCCTCTGTTGACTAGGCTAGTTTCCAACTCAGAGATGCTCCTGCCTCTGTCTTGAATGCTGGGATTAAAGGCATACATTGCCACACCCAGGCTCAGCCCTGGCTATGTATAGATGGCATCTCAAAAATAAAACAAGCTGGACACTGGTGGTACAGGCCTTTAATCTCAGTACTCAGGAGGCAGAGGCAGGTAGATCTCTGAGTTCGAGGCCAGCTTGGTCCACAGAGTGTTCCAGGAAAGCCTGGCCTACACAGAGAAACCCTGTCTCCAAAAAATATTATATCTCCAATCTTTTCTGTGGCATAGAGAATACAGTGAGGAAATCTTTTACTGTTAAATCAGGGATTAACCTGGATGTAGTCAGGGACACCTTTAATCTCAGCACTCAGGAAAAGAGGCAAGAAGATCTCTCTGTTACTTCAAGGCCAGCCTAATCTACATAGTGAGTTCCAGGAGAGTCAGGCCTTCCTTGAGACCCTGTCTCAAAACAACAACAAACTAAAAAACATGGCCTATGTTAACAACTACATTTGAATACTTATACCAAACTTCACTAAAAGTTACACACACACACACACATCAATATGAGAATATAGTTGAAGCCAGCCAGTATACAGTAAGTTTGTTTAACTGACAGTTTGAGAAGAGAAGAATCCAAGTGTCACTGGTTGGGCAGTGCCACACCTTGGTGGGAAGCCTTACATCACTGTGTACCTGCTCTCTTCTTCTGCTCCCTAATAATGCTACGAGGATTCAGCCATCAGGTCTCTAATGTTCTTAACTAATCATTATCCGAAGGTCCCTTTCCACACACAGCTGACTGAATAGGTTTCTACTACTGTCAGTAAAGATTTAGAGGAAGAGAGAAAGGTCTGCATTGAATTCAGGGAACAGAGCCCAGTATTGAACTCCTAGCTCTTACTATTTCCTAAAACCGCATGTCCTTCTCACAAACAAAAATCCCATTAAATAATCCCAAAGTTTTACTTATCCCAGCGAAATTTCACAAGGCTCATGTGAGATAGCTGTCAACCTCTCGATTGAAACAGTGAGCCTGGGAGTATCAAAGCAAGTTACAGTCTTCTAAACCACAGGGGTGGATGGGCAAACAGATGATCTAATGGTTAGTGAACCCAAGGAGGAAGCCCAGCCAAGCCGATGCAGCAAACTTCTAATCCCAGCCCTCAAACTTACCTTCTCTCCTGTGGGACTTTGCTGGTCTTTGCCCCGCTTCAGTCTTCATGGGCTCGGGTCTTCTTGGATTTCCCATGTGGCTTGACTACCACCAGGCCATGAGGCATCCTCCCCTCAGACTCATTGCACAGATATTCCAACCAGAAGGCAACCTTCGGAAACTCGCCTGAGGTCAAGGGACTTTTTGCCGACAATCTAGAGTTCCCAGGCAGCTTTGGGGCTCTTTTCTGGGATCCTCTCAAGGAATCCTTCTTCCTGCCAGGATTCGACACTGCTGACCTCTGTGTATCAGCTTTGATCTTCTTGGCCAGACTTTGTTCTGGAAAACCTTTCCCCTTCAGATCCTGGTGGCTCCTCCTCTGACTACGCAGCTCTGCTTTCTTTTTAGTCAGCTTTCTCTTCAATCGATCCCTCTGCTCTCTCATTTGACTATAAGCCATTAAGAGCAGCCACGCTGCGGCCTGGACGCTTTGCTGTTTGGCGATCTCCTCTGCTAGGTACACTGGTTGGTCACTTGCAAGGTCAGCCTTCCAAGATGCCTCTGGACAAGGACACAAGGAAGCCAAGCTCTCTGCCACAAGGAAACAAGGATGGCCTCTACTCCAGTTCCCAACAGAGTTCTCCTTCCCATCAGAATCCTCCTCTGCATGGCCTTCACAGTAGTACACATTCCCAGCAGCCTTCTGCTTCTGCTGCTCCAGACTCTCCAGGCTTTTCCCTCTTAACCAGCCCCAAAAGCTCTTCCACGTGATCAGGCACCGTGATGTAAAGGACCCCATTTCACTTTAGAAAGAAAAAAGGAGGTCTACTTAGCTCTTGTCTTTTTGAAGGCTGGAAGTCCAGAGAAGATGTTGAAGGAGCTGCCTCTGTCTGTCTGTCTGTCTGTCTGTCTGTCTGTCTGTCTGTCTTTTATATCCACCAGGAATACAGAGGCTCCTCCCCTAACTGCTTAATCTAATCTCACTATCCAAAGGCTTTCCCTATAGAGACAGACACATCCACCCACTTAATACCGTGAATGTAAAACCGGGGTGTGTGGTGAGTGTGTGGTAGCACACACCTTTGAGCCCCTAGGCAGAGAGAGCCTGTCTTTCAAAACTCAAAAAAAAAAAAAAAACATGACCAGAAAGTAGTCACACATGCCTTTAATCCTAGAACTCAGTAGGCAGAGGCAGGCATGAGTTCAAGGCCAGCATGGTCTACACAGTGAGTTCCAGGACACCCAGGGCTACACAGAGAAACCCTGTCTCAAAAAAAGAAAAAAAAAGAAAAAAAGAAAAAGTGAAAAATTAAAAATTAAATAAAAGACTGAGGATTGGGGGCCAGCATGTTACTCAGCAGGTAAAAGTGTCTGCCTCCGAGCCTGAAAACCAGAGTTCGATCCCTAGGTCCCACACAGTAGAAGGAGGAGAGCCAGCTCCCTAAAGCTGGCCTCTGATTTCCATATAGATATACTGTGGTGCACCCACATCTAACCACAAACACACAAAGTAATCTGTGTGAATTGATGAAAAGATTTAGGATTATGCTCCTGCAGGAGATCAATGGGACAGACATGACACAGAGTTACCCAGAATTCACTTCTGTCCAAAAATGTCAAATGGAAATGAATGACTCTCATTCAGAAATATTAATAGTGTTACTATTTTTTAAAAAGTGCTGGAGAGAGAGATGAGTCAGTGGTTAAGAGCACTGACTGCTCTTCCACAGGTCCTGAGTTCAATTCCCAACAACAGCACGGTGGCTCACAACCATCTGTAATGGGATCTGATGCCCTCTTCTGGTGTGTGTCTCAAGACAACTGCACTGCACTCATATAAATAATAAGCAAATAATAAAATTTTTAAAACCCACTGTTGCTCTATTTTTAGCTTTTCCTTGTGTGTGTGTTTGTTTGTGTTCTTTCAAACAATGTCTTCACCGGGCAGTGGTGGCACACGCCTTAATCGCAGTACTTGGGAGGCAGAGGCAGGCTGATTTCTGAGTTCGAGACAGCCTGGTCGACAGAGTGAGTTTCAGAACAGCCAGGGCTACAAGATCCTGTCTATCAAACAAGACAGTACTATCAGCTGTCAGCAGACACTTGCTGTTAGAAGCAGAATCTACCCTAGTCACGTCCATTCATTCTGCACCCGACCTCTTCATTTGTATCCTTACCAGTTACACAGGGACATGTTTTAGAAGTACCGAGATTGAAGCCAGAG
>NW_021626105.1:0-2417 GCF_004785775.1 Grammomys surdaster
CAGTTACACAGGGACATGTTTTAGAAGTACCGAGATTGAAGCCAGAGCCATGTGCATATGAAGCTATAAGCTCAGTCCAAGCAGTCAAGATTTTGAATGCTCTCTCTTTTCTATGAGAACATCACAGCTACCAACAGAGGGATTCAATGTTCATATAACCCAAGTCTTTAGATATGCCGCATAGGCCAGTTGGGTTTGGTTGTTGTTTCGTCTGTTCTGAGGCAAGGTCTCCCTGGGTAGTCCAGACTGGACTCACTGGGTAGCCTAGGCTTGCCTCAAATTCCTATTGATCCTCCTGCCTCATTCTTCCAAGTGCTGGGATTCCAAGCATGTACCAGCATTCCCAGCTCCCTCATTTATAGAGACACTGAATCTCTGCTTCAAGAGACACACATGACCAAACTTCTGTCCCTAAATACATTACATTTGTTTGAAACAGCTGCTGAACATGTCCAAAGACCTGAGTGATCTGAAGAGGAACCTGAAAGAGGCCACTACAGCCATCGCCACAGACCCAGTGTACATCGAGTTTATTGAGGGCATGGTGAGGGGAGTTAAGAGGGTAGTAGAGGCAGAGAAAGGCAGAGAGGGGAGAAGTAGAAGAGAAGAGGCCCATCATGAGCATGTGGTGGGGGGGAAGGGAATGGGGAAGGGGAGGGGACAGAGCAGGAGCAAGAAGGGAAGAGCAAGTGAGCAAGAGATGAGGAGGGGGCGAGCAGCTGCTTTTATACTGGGTGAGGCCTACCTTGCTGTTGCCAGGTAACTGTGGGTCAGAGCTTAGACTAAATGCTAACAATAACAAGTATTCTAAACCTGATGACAGCAATATTTAGACAACTCTAAATGTATCATTTATGTACTTTAGAGGAGTGTATGATATGCTGTAGGAACATCTCAGTAAAAGGTTTAAGCATATATTTTTTTGTTTTTTCATGGATTTTCGAGACAGGGTTTCTCTGTGTAGCTCTGGCTGTCCTGGAACTCACTCTGTAGACCAGGCTGGCCTTGAACTCAGAAATCCGCCTGCCTCTGCCTTCCAAGTGCTGGGATTAAAGGCATGCACCACCACTACCCATCCTTTAAGCATATTTTTATAGTAATCAAGACTCATACCTCCCAACTCCAAACATGGAGATCTGAGACATAACAGCTTTCCTCCCAGACTCCAGTGTGGGTGCAAGAAGTCAAACCATGGTCCTGTGAGAGAGCAGCCAGGGCTCTGAACTGCTGAGCCATCTCTGCAGACCCTGTCCCTTTTGTTACTTGTAATTCTGTGTACACATCTGTGTATGCAAAAGTGCACCTGAATACAAACAGAGACTGGTCCTCCTGCAGCTGTACTTCAGACACTTGTGAGCTGCTTGACCCAGGTGCCATGACTAACTCAGGGCCTCTACAAGGACAACATGGACTCTAACCACTGAGTGATCTCTACACACCCAAGACTAACTTTCTTTTTTTTTTTGGATTGTTTTTTTTTGAGACAGGGTTTGTCTGTGTAGCCCTGGCTGTCCTGGAACTAACACTGTAGACCAGGCTAACCTCGAACTCTCGAACTCAGAAACTCGTCTGCCTCAGCCCAAGACTAACTTTCAATCATCTCTTATTAATCAAAGAGAAAATCAGACCTGGGCGTGGCAGCTGAATTCTGTAATTCCTACACAGAGAGGTGTCCATATAGATGAATTGAATGACCATGGTGCTTCCTTGTCCCAAAACACCCTTCTAAAGCCATCAGAAGCTTCTGTTTTCTAAAAGACTAAGTTGTAGAAAGTATCAACTCCATTGCCATCCTGACTCTAGCCCCATCTCCGTGCACCTTCCCACTTACAGTCTCCATCTGATCTCTTCCTGTCTTTCAGTCTAAGTTGCTCTTAGTCCCATGTTTCCTCCTTCATGGACTGCTGTCCTAGCTTGAGGGAAAATGTAAACACTGTACTTAGAATGAGGAAACAAGCCCTGGGCATCCTAACTTCAATCTTAGCTCTGTTCCATGACCTCTCTGCTCCACCACCTCCCCTAGGAAAAGGTCTTAACATTTCGAACTTAATGTGGCTGCTGTGGGCAAGATGTGAGAGTGCAGACTGAAATGCCTGCAGTTTTCAGGTGAAACCTAGACAGTCAAGGGTTCAAGGTCATCCTCACTCTAAAGTGAGTTAGAGGCCAGCTGGAGCAACACAAGCCTTGTCTTTCAATGCATGTTGAGCTAGGTTAAACTGTTATTGACTCAAATTGACAGGTCAGACATAACAGCTCAAAATGACCTTTGATTGGATGGGTACTAAGTGGACCTTATGGTCATGGGATTCTTAAGATTAACAAACCTAAGATCACAGAGAACATAACAGGGTATGTGGCCAGCTTGAACTGCTCTGTGTGTGTGTGTGTGTGTGTGTGTGTGTGTGTGTGTGTGTGTG
>NW_021626106.1:0-6744 GCF_004785775.1 Grammomys surdaster
TGATCTAGTTGAAACCAGCTTCTAGTTCCCCTTCTCCAGACCTTTTCAGAGCCCCTCTGCAGCCCCTGCAGGACGGTCCGGTTCCCTGAAGAGTGCTGTGTGGCCCTGCTCTTATCTCAAATCTCAGCGCTTTGCAGGGTGGGGTCAGGAGGTGACGCAGCTGCGCATGTCTTGTGTGTCTCAGCATGTGAAGCTCCCGAAGATGAGAAGCGCGGGAAGAGAAGCGCGGGAAGAAGAGCAGGAAGTGACAGGAAGGTGTTGGCAGGCTTGCAGGTCATGCGGGGTGAGTGACTTGAGGGAGGGTGTGGTGACAGGGCAAGGGAGTGCACTCGGCAGGGGTGGGGGGAAGGTGAGCTACAGAGCAGCAGGGGCGCCAGGCTTCTGAGTCCATGTGTCCAGTCCTCAGGAGCACACTCTTCAGCCTTAGTCCTGAGTGATTCTCAGCAGCAAACCTGCACAGAGGCAGAGAAAGAGGAAGCAACCCTGGTGTGCATGCTTCTGTGGAGTCCCCGCCACACATGAGCCCCAACACCTCTGGTGCCTCCAGCTTCCTGCTGCCCAGTAGGGATCCTCACAGCACCTCTCTAGCTGTAGCTATCCATCTCCCCACCCCCACTTCCTGTCGCTTCCATCTGCACCTCTTAATAATGTCTTTATAAGCCTAAGAAGTTCGGCCCCACCCAGGAAATCAAAGTTGTTGGCTGTCCAGTCTGGGTTTGTTTGTTTGTTTTTTTAATTAATTCTGTCACCATAATGTTATTGCCTTTTAAGGACAGAGGTCAGCAATGGGTGTTCACAGTCTTGAAGTGAACCTTTTTTTTTTTAGGCAAAATCACCTCTGAAGTTAGGAGTTCCTGGATTTGGCTAGTCTGGCCAGCTTCCAAAATCTGTGGATCTTCCTGTGTCCAGGATTACAGGAACAAAGCATCATTTCTGGAGGTGTTTGTCAGTTTATGGAGGAGGAAATGTAGGTCCTCTCGATTATAAAGCTGGAGTTTTAAAATGAAAGCAACTTCATAGCTGTTTGTGGCAGGACTTGCCTTGGATCCCAGATCTTGGGAGGTAGCAGTAGACATACAGATCCCTGTTGAGTTAAAGGCCAGGCAGAGTTCAATGGTGAGATACTGTCTCAAAATTAAACAAATTGTGTGGTGTGTGTGTGTGTGTGTGTGTGTTGTGTGTGTGTGTGTGTAGATACATATGTACACATGCACACACACACACACCAAGAATAATTAGTTTTAGAGAAAATGTTATCAAAAACAGGCAGGGGTTGTGCAACTCTGCTGACACTCGTCTTTGTGTTCCCTGTTACTGTGGTGAAGGGCAGGGCTGAGTGCTCATGGCAGTGGTTGTGTCCACCCACCCTATGCTCAAGCCTCTGCAGGGATGCCAGAGAACTCACAAGGCTGTGGTTCTTTAGCAGTTGTAGATCTTTTGTTTGAGACAGAGGGATTCACTGACTTGTGGATAGCAAGGGGGCAGGCTAGGCTGACTGAACAGTGAGCCCCAAGAATCCACTTGTCTCCATTTACCTCAGCAGACCTGAGATTTCCAGCATGCTCTACCTCCCTTCCCTCTAAAACTTGGGAACTAGGGGTCACACTGGATCCTCAAGCAAAGCCCAAGGCAAGCACTGTGTGACTCAGCTCTCTCTACACTCAGCTCCTTTTCACCTACAGACTTTCTTCTCAGTGAGCATTTCAGTTGTAGCATCCATCCAGTCACTCATGCAGCAACCCAGCCACTGGCCAACACCATTTATACCCTTCAAGGGGATGTTTGAGGCTGCTGTGGAGATGAGCCAGGGTGACCAGTTGAATCTGAGATACCCAGTGACCTCTCTGCACACACACTGGCCTGGGAACCTCCTGCAGGGAACACAGAGGAGATTTAAAGATGTGTTCCCATGGTGTTTGGGTTGAGGTCTATGTGACTGAGATTTGAACTTCCACTATGGAAACACTCTGATGAAGCATGGCCATCTACCTGAACTTTGAGTTTCTATTTAGACTTTTTGTAGTTGTTCTAAGTAATTGCTTATGTGCCTTTTGCTGGGTGGATTTAGCTACTCTGCTATATATGGATATAGCATGAATATATACATATATATGTATGTATATATTCATGATAAGATTCTCCAATGAGATTAATACAAACTAGATTTTACATAAGGCTTACAAGTAAATTTAGTCCTAAATCCGTTTAATTCTCTGAATGTGAGCAGATGGTCTGTGAGGGGGGGGTGCATTTAGGTGAAAGACCAGGAGTTAGAACTGGATGTCCATATGTGAGTTCAAAGGGTGAGATCAGGTGATGCCACTTGGGAAGGACTCATAGCCTGAAAAGAGCCAGAGGTAGGAGTTTTACCCAGTCAAAGTGAAGTTCCTGTGACAGCTTGACAATAGTGGTTTTTAAAGAGTGGTTAGTTCTCTCTACCTTACCTGAAGATTGAGAGTGGTAGGGAATATGAAAATGCCAGGGGTTGTCTAGAGCCTTAGATAGAATTTGAGAAACTTGGGAAGTAAATTCAGGCCCATTGTCTGACTGGAGGGAGGTGGGGACACCAAATCGGGGGATGATCTCTCTGAGGAGGAGATCAGAGACTGTCTGAGCCCTTTTGTTAGTTGTAGGAAAAGCCTCTACCCAGCCTGAGAAGGTGTCTACCAAGACCAGGAGGTACTTGACACGTTTTACAGCAGGCATGTGGGTAAAGTCAAGTTGCCAGTCAGTTCCAGGAATGGAACCTCTAGCCTCATGGGTAGGAAAAGGGGTGCTACGATACCTTGAGTTTGGATCTGACCTCTGACAGACTTTGCAAGAAGCAGTGATAGATTTTAGGAAACTTAAGTCCTCAAGAGTAGGCTGTAGGTGGGTCTTAACATAGTAAGACATCGCTAGGCTATTAGGATGAAAGAGTTGGTGAAGATAGGACAGAGTTTGACAAGTGTTAGGGGGTGTGGGTGGGAATGTGAGTTGCAGTGTAAGAATCTCCTGGGGAGGGTGAGATGAGTCTAGGCCCCTAAAGGCCACAGCTCTAGCTGCCTCATCAGCTCAGTTGTTCCCCTTGGAGACAGTAGAGTCATCTGCCCTGTGGCATCTGCAGTGGACAATCCCACTAGCTGTGGGGAGATGGAAAGCCTTTAGCACGGCCATAATTTGGTTTGCATTAGTTACTGATCTTCCTGTTGTGGTAAGTAACCCGTGCTCCTTCCAGATAGCAGCATGGGACAGGAGGATATGGAAAGCATATTTGGAATCTGTGTAGATGTTGAGGGATTGTCCCTGTACCAGCTGGAAGGCACGGGTAAGGGCTATTAGTTCAGCCTGTTGGTTGATGGTATAAGCAGGAAGGGCCTGTGCCTCCACCACCTTGGTGTCTGACACCTTCATGTAGAAAGGAGCTTCCATCTGTATACCAGGTAAAGGTGACTTGAGGCAATGTGCCCTCCTGTATGTGTGAAGGATGAGGTAATAGTTCCTCTAAGGTTTCAGTGCAGGAGTGAGATAGGGAGTAGTCAGTATTAGGTCGAGGAAGAAGATTAGAAATATTAAGAGGTAGGCATGATTGAAAGGTGAGGGTGGAGTCTTCTATTAGAGCTACCTGAAGAGAAAGAACCCTGGAGGGAGGTAGAGTCTGTAAGCCTTTATAAGTTAGGAGCTGTGACAGGTTGTCAGTAGAGAGGACAGTTACAGGTGATCCCAGGGTTAGTTTCTTTGATTTTCGAATAAGGAGTTCAGCAGCTGCTAAGGTACAAATAAAAGGTGCCCATCCCTGGATGGTTGGATCTAGTCTTTTTGGCAAATGGAGCAAAGGAAATAGAAGCTCCTAACTTAGCTAAAATATCTCTTCCAATAAGGGGACAGGACATGTAGGCACTACCAAAAAGGAATGGGTTAGAGGTACACCCCTAAAAATGCAGCTAAGTGTGTGTCGGGGGGGGGGGGTCTGGTGAGGAAGGTAAGGTTGTCCTCCTACTCCGACAATAGGAAAACATAAAGGTGAGGTAGGTCCTCAAAACTCCATCAGGACGGAGTAGGTGGCCCCAGTTTCCAAGAGGAAGGAGATGCTTCTTTCAAACACCATAATATCTACCCGTGGCTCTCTGCTAGTGATGGCATGGTCGGGTCAAGAGAGCTTGAGCCTTGTCAGTCCTTCATGGCCAAGTCTAAAAGGTCAGCTGAAGGGTTTTCTGTGAGTGATGTGCCTCTTTTCTGAGTGACATGAGGGCAGTTGGCACCCCAATGTCCCCTCTGATGGCACCTGGGACATGGTCCCCTTGGCTTGCTGGGGTTAGGGCAGGCCTTCACCCAATGACCATGTTGACCACATTTATAGCAGGAGCCAGGTGGTCTCTGAGCCTTTGAAGACCAGGAGTCTGGGGCAGTGGCTGAGGCTGGTCGGACAGCCTTTGCCAGCATATGGTACTTCTGTTTTCTGGCTTTCTCATCTCGTGGTACACTTTGAAGGCCAGTGTCAAGACTTCTGCCTGTGGAGTTAGGGTCCCCTCTCCAATCACCTAAGTTTAGCTTTTATGTCGAGGTCATAAGAAGTTGCTTACCTTCTGGGCTTTCAGGGTCCAGATTAGTCTACTGCAGTAAGGCGTTCTAAAAACTGAGATGGGTTTTCCTGTTTATCCTGGACAACCTCTTGGAGTTTCTCAAAGTTAACTGGCTTTAATGCCGCTTTTCTCAGGCCTGCCAAAAGACATGTTATAAATCTATCTCTGGCTAAGATACCACCTGCAGAATTATAATCCCATCAAGGATCCTGGTCAGGAACTGCTTCCGATCTGATTGGATATGTTCCATCTGTTTGATGAATCTGATATGCATGCGTTTATGCTTCTTCTCGAACTCACCTGCGTTCATCAGGAAGTAAGTTATTAGTGAGAATCATATGTACGTCATGGAAAGTTAGGCTGTAAGACTGAGAGTTGCATTGGAACTCTTTAATGAAGGCAGAGAAGTTAGAGGTGTAGGAACCCAGTCTGCTCTCTGTTTGAGAAAGTTCGCCCAGTGAGAAAGGGACAAGTACCCTGACCAAACCATAAATGCAAGCCACTTCCCTTAGAGGAAGAACAGACACTTGTTTTGGTGTCCCTGGAGGGGAAGGAGTTGGACCCTTGGCCTTGGAACGTGTGATAGGAGGGGTGAAGGTTGGTGCCAATGCAGGGCGGTTGGTATGGCCTGCAGCTGGCACAGAAGGAGGGGAGGGGTCTAGAGAGATTGAGCCAGTGGACTTGGAGGCACCCTGGTGGGAGGAGGAAACTGAGGCAGCAGATCATGTTTTCAGCAGATTTCGACGGAGGGAAGGAGGTTCATCAGCTGGATCTAAAGGTGGAACTGGGGGTGGGGGAGGTCTATGTGCCTGTCTTGCTACTCAGCCCACATGGCAGAGTACCACTCAGGCAGCTACGGCAACACAGCTCACGTGGTGTAAGTTTGGCAAGCCTCAAAGTGGCATGGGATGCGGGTTGCAGCAGCGGATGTTAATTCACGTGCCCAGTGATGGTGGCGACAGGGGTCAGTGGAAGGAATGGAAGGCCAAGTGGCCTCCAGTTCTGCCTGGTTACAGTGGCCTAGGTGGCTGGTGAGAGCTGCTGCGTTGCTCAAGAAATTTGGACCTGGTCCGACGCACCAGTGAAAGATTTCAGTGCACAGCTTAGACAGACCACACCAGACCAGCCAGTTCCACGAGGGGAGGGGGTTTATTGAGGGCGGAGGGTGGGAGAGAAGTGGGAGAAGATGTCAGGGGAAAGAAGAGAGAGCGAGGTCAGAGGAGTTCTGCCTATTTGTTTGGGCGATGATGTAGCTCTTTTTCCCAGGTAAAGGTGAGGTAGCCAGGTGAATCCTGGGAATGTATTAGCAGTTGCCCTGGCAATGATGTAGGAGTCGCCTGTCGCCTGGATGTGACATCACTGAGTTCAGAGCTTGTGCCAACTGTAACAAATTAGTTACTTTAACTTTGATCTTGTGTAATGCATATAAACCATGCAATGTCAGCAGAAAATTGGAGTAGGCTGTTGAAATCATAACAACACTTCAACCTTTGATGCCTTCCTCTAGCTAAATGTATGAATGACAGAGCGTAGTGACATGTGGCCTATATGCAAGCTCTTTTTTTTTAAGATTTATTTATTTTATGTATGTGAATACACTGTGGCTGTCTTCAGACACACCAGAACATCAGATCTCATTACAGATGGTTGTGAGCCATCATGTGGCTGCTGGGGATTGAACTCATGACCTCTGGAAGAGCAGCCAGTGCCTTTAACCACTGAGCCATCTCTCTACTCCTTATATGCAGGCTCTTAAGACTTCATAGAAAGAGGTTCCCAAAATGTAAAGAATTTTAAACAGGAAAATGAAACAGAAGGGACACAGTCACTGTGAGAAAGAAACATGGACTATTTACCTGTGAAAACACAGTCACAGTAAAAAGGAAATGTTTTCAGGTAAGAAAAAATTTCCATTTGTTAGTACATTTGTTTGATCAACAACCCAGAGGGTAAACCTTTCTCACAATAACATTTGCTGACTTAAGAAATCATATTTTAAAAAAAACTTATTAAAGAACAAAATTTTAAGTTGGGTAAAGGTAATGGAATGAAGTATTTATTGTGTTTGTCAGAGTCTTAACTACTTTCATAACCAAGTCTTCAGAGAGTCAATATTGACTGAAACATCTGTGTTAAACTTTTAGTGTTACCCACCAAGTAGGTTTGAAATGATATTCATTCT
>NW_021626107.1:0-6745 GCF_004785775.1 Grammomys surdaster
TGATCTAGTTGAAACCAGCTTCTAGTTCCCCTTCTCCAGACCTTTTCAGAGCCCCTCTGCAGCCCCTGCAGGACGGTCCGGTTCCCTGAAGAGTGCTGTGTGGCCCTGCTCTTATCTCAAATCTCAGCGCTTTGCAGGGTGGGGTCAGGAGGTGACGCAGCTGCGCATGTCTTGTGTGTCTCAGCATGTGAAGCTCCCGAAGATGAGAAGCGCGGGAAGAGAAGCGCGGGAAGAAGAGCAGGAAGTGACAGGAAGGTGTTGGCAGGCTTGCAGGTCATGCGGGGTGAGTGACTTGAGGGAGGGTGTGGTGACAGGGCAAGGGAGTGCACTCGGCAGGGGTGGGGGGAAGGTGAGCTACAGAGCAGCAGGGGCGCCAGGCTTCTGAGTCCATGTGTGCAGTCCTCAGGAGCACACTCTTCAGCCTTAGTCCTGAGTGATTCTCAGCAGCAAACCTGCACAGAGGCAGAGAAAGAGGAAGCAACCCTGGTGTGCATGCTTCTGTGGAGTCCCCGCCACACATGAGCCCCAACACCTCTGGTGCCTCCAGCTTCCTGCTGCCCAGTAGGGATCCTCACAGCACCTCTCTAGCTGTAGCTATCCATCTCCCCACCCCCACTTCCTGTCGCTTCCATCTGCACCTCTTAATAATGTCTTTATAAGCCTAAGAAGTTCGGCCCCACCCAGGAAATCAAAGTTGTTGGCTGTCCAGTCTGGGTTTGTTTGTTTGTTTTTTTAATTAATTCTGTCACCATAATGTTATTGCCTTTTAAGGACAGAGGTCAGCAATGGGTGTTCACAGTCTTGAAGTGAACCTTTTTTTTTTTAGGCAAAATCACCTCTGAAGTTAGGAGTTCCTGGATTTGGCTAGTCTGGCCAGCTTCCAAAATCTGTGGATCTTCCTGTGTCCAGGATTACAGGAACAAAGCATCATTTCTGGAGGTGTTTGTCAGTTTATGGAGGAGGAAATGTAGGTCCTCTCGATTATAAAGCTGGAGTTTTAAAATGAAAGCAACTTCATAGCTGTTTGTGGCAGGACTTGCCTTGGATCCCAGATCTTGGGAGGTAGCAGTAGACATACAGATCCCTGTTGAGTTAAAGGCCAGGCAGAGTTCAATGGTGAGATACTGTCTCAAAATTAAACAAATTGTGTGGTGTGTGTGTGTGTGTGTGTGTGTTGTGTGTGTGTGTGTGTAGATACATATGTACACATGCACACACACACACACCAAGAATAATTAGTTTTAGAGAAAATGTTATCAAAAACAGGCAGGGGTTGTGCAACTCTGCTGACACTCGTCTTTGTGTTCCCTGTTACTGTGGTGAAGGGCAGGGCTGAGTGCTCATGGCAGTGGTTGTGTCCACCCACCCTATGCTCAAGCCTCTGCAGGGATGCCAGAGAACTCACAAGGCTGTGGTTCTTTAGCAGTTGTAGATCTTTTGTTTGAGACAGAGGGATTCACTGACTTGTGGATAGCAAGGGGGCAGGCTAGGCTGACTGAACAGTGAGCCCCAAGAATCCACTTGTCTCCATTTACCTCAGCAGACCTGAGATTTCCAGCATGCTCTACCTCCCTTCCCTCTAAAACTTGGGAACTAGGGGTCACACTGGATCCTCAAGCAAAGCCCAAGGCAAGCACTGTGTGACTCAGCTCTCTCTACACTCAGCTCCTTTTCACCTACAGACTTTCTTCTCAGTGAGCATTTCAGTTGTAGCATCCATCCAGTCACTCATGCAGCAACCCAGCCACTGGCCAACACCATTTATACCCTTCAAGGGGATGTTTGAGGCTGCTGTGGAGATGAGCCAGGGTGACCAGTTGAATCTGAGATACCCAGTGACCTCTCTGCACACACACTGGCCTGGGAACCTCCTGCAGGGAACACAGAGGAGATTTAAAGATGTGTTCCCATGGTGTTTGGGTTGAGGTCTATGTGACTGAGATTTGAACTTCCACTATGGAAACACTCTGATGAAGCATGGCCATCTACCTGAACTTTGAGTTTCTATTTAGACTTTTTGTAGTTGTTCTAAGTAATTGCTTATGTGCCTTTTGCTGGGTGGATTTAGCTACTCTGCTATATATGGATATAGCATGAATATATACATATATATGTATGTATATATTCATGATAAGATTCTCCAATGAGATTAATACAAACTAGATTTTACATAAGGCTTACAAGTAAATTTAGTCCTAAATCCGTTTAATTCTCTGAATGTGAGCAGATGGTCTGTGAGGGGGGGGTGCATTTAGGTGAAAGACCAGGAGTTAGAACTGGATGTCCATATGTGAGTTCAAAGGGTGAGATCAGGTGATGCCACTTGGGAAGGACTCATAGCCTGAAAAGAGCCAGAGGTAGGAGTTTTACCCAGTCAAAGTGAAGTTCCTGTGACAGCTTGACAATAGTGGTTTTTAAAGAGTGGTTAGTTCTCTCTACCTTACCTGAAGATTGAGAGTGGTAGGGAATATGAAAATGCCAGGGGATGTCTAGGGCCTTAGATAGAATTTGAGAAACTTGGGAAGTAAATTCAGGCCCATTGTCTGACTGGAGGGAGGTGGGGACACCAAATCGGGGGATGATCTCTCTGAGGAGGAGATCAGAGAGTGTCTGAGCCCTTTTGTTAGTTGTAGGAAAAGCCTCTACCCAGCCTGAGAAGGTGTCTACCAAGACCAGGAGGTACTTGACACGTTTTACAGCAGGCATGTGGGTAAAGTCAAGTTGCCAGTCAGTTCCAGGAATGGAACCTCTAGCCTCATGAGTAGGAAAAGGGGTGCTACGATACCTTGAGTTTGGATCTGACCTCTGACAGACTTTGCAAGAAGCAGTGATAGATTTTAGGAAACTTAAGTCCTCAAGAGTAGGCTGTAGGTGGGTCTTAACATAGTAAGACATCGCTAGGCTATTAGGATGAAAGAGTTGGTGAAGATAGGACAGAGTTTGACAAGTGTTAGGGGGTGTGGGTGGGGATGTGAGTTGCAGTGTAAGAATCTCCTGGGGAGGGTGAGATGAGTCTAGGCCCCTAAAAGCCACAGCTCTAGCTGCCTCATCAGCTCAGTTGTTCCCCTTGGAGACAGTAGAGTCATCTGCCCTGTGGCATCTGCGGTGGACAATCCCACTAGCTGTGGGGAGATGGAAAGCCTTTAGCACGGCCATAATTTGGTTTGCATTAGTTACTGATCTTCCTGTTGTGGTAAGTAACCCGTGCTCCTTCCAGATAGCAGCATGGGACAGGAGGATATGGAAAGCATATTTGGAATCTGTGTAGATGTTGAGGGATTGTCCCTGTACCAGCTGGAAGGCACGGGTAAGGGCTATTAGTTCAGCCTGTTGGTTGATGGTATAAGCAGGAAGGGCCTGTGCCTCCACCACCTTGGTGTCTGACACCTTCATGTAGAAAGGAGCTTCCATCTGTATACCAGGTAAAGGTGACTTGAGGCAATGTGCCCTCCTGTATGTGTGAAGGATGAGGTAATAGTTCCTCTAAGGTTTCAGTGCAGGAGTGAGATAGGGAGTAGTCAGTATTAGGTCGAGGAAGAAGATTAGAAATATTAAGAGGTAGGCATGATTGAAAGGTGAGGGTGGAGTCTTCTATTAGAGCTACCTGAAGAGAAAGAACCCTGGAGGGAGGTAGAGTCTGTAAGCCTTTATAAGTTAGGAGCTGTGACAGGTTGTCAGTAGAGAGGACAGTTACAGGTGATCCCAGGGTTAGTTTCTTTGATTTTCGAATAAGGAGTTCAGCAGCTGCTAAGGTACAAATAAAAGGTGCCCATCCCTGGATGGTTGGATCTAGTCTTTTTGGCAAATGGAGCAAAGGAAATAGAAGCTCCTAACTTAGCTAAAATATCTCTTCCAATAAGGGGACAGGACATGTAGGCACTACCAAAAAGGAATGGGTTAGAGGTACACCCCTAAAAATGCAGCTAAGTGTGTGTCGGGGGGGGGGGGTCTGGTGAGGAAGGTAAGGTTGTCCTCCTACTCCGACAATAGGAAAACATAAAGGTGAGGTAGGTCCTCAAAACTCCATCAGGACGGAGTAGGTGGCCCCAGTTTCCAAGAGGAAGGAGATGCTTCTTCCAAACACCATAATATCTACCCGTGGCTCTCTGCTAGTGATAGGCATGGTCGGGTCAAGAGAGCTCGAGCCCTGTCAGTCCTCCATGGCCAAGTCTAAAAGGTCAGCTGAGGGGCTTTCTGTGAGTGATGTGCCTCTATTCTGAGTGACATGAGGGCAGTTGGCACCCCAATGTCCCCTCTGATGGCACCTGGGACATGGTCCCGTTGGCTTGCTGGGGTTAGGGTAGGCCTTCACCCAATGACCATGTTGACCACATTTATAGCAGGAGCCAGGTGGTCTCTGAGACTTTGAAGACCAGGAGTCTGGGGCAGTGGCTGAGGCTGGTCGGACAGCCTTTGCCAGCATATGGTACTTCTGTTTTCTGGCTTTCTCATCTCGTGGTACACTTTGAAGGCCAGTGTCAAGACTTCTGCCTGTGGAGTTAGGGTCCCCTCTCCAATCACCTAAGTTTAGCTTTTATGTCGAGGTCATAAGAAGTTGCTTACCTTCTGGGCTTTCAGGGTCCAGATTAGTCTACAGCAGTAAGGCGTTCTAAAAACTGAGATGGGTTTTCCTGTTTATCCTGGACAACCTCTTGGAGTTTCTCAAAGTTAACTGGCTTTAATGCCGCTTTTCTCAGGCCTGCCAAAAGACATGTTATAAATCTATCTCTGGCTAAGATACCACCTGCAGAATTATAATCCCATCAAGGATCCTGGTCAGGAACTGCTTCCGATCTGATTGGATATGTTCCATCTGTTTGATGAATCTGATATGCATGCGTTTATGCTTCTTCTCAAACTCACCTGCATTCATCAGGAAGTAAGTTATTAGTGAGAATCATATGTACTTCATGGAAAGTTAGGCTGTAAGACTGAGAGTTGCATTGGAACTCTTTAATGAAGGCAGAGAAGTTAGAGGTGTAGGAACCCAGTCTGCTCTCTGTTTGAGAAAGTTCGCCCAGTGAGAAAGGGACAAGTACCCTGACCAAACCATAAATGCAAGCCACTTCCCTTAGAGGAAGAACAGACACTTGTTTTGGTGTCCCTGGAGGGGAAGGAGTTGGACCCTTGGCCTTGGAACGTGTGATAGGAGGGGTGAAGGTTGGTGCCAATGCAGGGCAGTTGGTATGGCCTGCAGCTGGCACAGAAGGAGGGGAGGGGTCTAGAGAGATTGAGCCAGTGGACTTGGAGGCACCCTGGTGGGAGGAGGAAACTGAGGCAGCAGATCATGTTTTCAGCAGATTTCGACGGAGGGAAGGAGGTTCATCAGCTGGATCTAAAGGTGGAACTGGGGGTGGGGGAGGTCTATGTGCCTGTCTTGCTACTCAGCCCACATGGCAGAGTACCACTCAGGCAGCTACGGCAACACAGCTCACGTGGTGTAAGTTTGGCAAGCCTCAAAGTGGCATGGGATGCGGGTTGCAGCAGCGGATGTTAATTCACGTGCCCAGTGATGGTGGCGACAGGGGTCAGTGGAAGGAATGGAAGGCCAAGTGGCCTCCAGTTCTGCCTGGTTACAGTGGCCTAGGTGGCTGGTGAGAGCTGCTGCGTTGCTCAAGAAATTTGGACCTGGTCCGACGCACCAGTGAAAGATTTCAGTGCACAGCTTAGACAGACCACACCAGACCAGCCAGTTCCACGAGGGGAGGGGGTTTATTGAGGGCGGAGGGTGGGAGAGAAGTGGGAGAAGATGTCAGGGGAAAGAAGAGAGAGCGAGGTCAGAGGAGTTCTGCCTATTTGTTTGGGCGATGATGTAGCTCTTTTTCCCAGGTAAAGGTGAGGTAGCCAGGTGAATCCTGGGAATGTATTAGCAGTTGCCCTGGCAATGATGTAGGAGTCGCCTGTCGCCTGGATGTGACATCACTGAGTTCAGAGCTTGTGCCAACTGTAACAAATTAGTTACTTTAACTTTGATCTTGTGTAATGCATATAAACCATGCAATGTCAGCAGAAAATTGGAGTAGGCTGTTGAAATCATAACAACACTTCAACCTTTGATGCCTTCCTCTAGCTAAATGTATGAATGACAGAGCGTAGTGACATGTGGCCTATATGCAAGCTCTTTTTTTTTAAGATTTATTTATTTTATGTATGTGAATACACTGTGGCTGTCTTCAGACACACCAGAACATCAGATCTCATTACAGATGGTTGTGAGCCATCATGTGGCTGCTGGGGATTGAACTCATGACCTCTGGAAGAGCAGCCAGTGCCTTTAACCACTGAGCCATCTCTCTACTCCTTATATGCAGGCTCTTAAGACTTCATAGAAAGAGGTTCCCAAAATGTAAAGAATTTTAAACAGGAAAATGAAACAGAAGGGACACAGTCACTGTGAGAAAGAAACATGGACTATTTACCTGTGAAAACACAGTCACAGTAAAAAGGAAATGCTTTCAGGTAAGAAAAAATTTCCATTTGTTAGTACATTTGTTTGATCAACAACCCAGAGGGTAAACCTTTCTCACAATAACATTTGCTGACTTAAGAAATCATATTTTAAAAAAAACTTATTAAAGAACAAAATTTTAAGTTGGGTAAAGGTAATGGAATGAAGTATTTATTGTGTTTGTCAGAGTCTTAGCTACTTTCATAACCAAGTCTTCACAGAGTCAATATTGACTGAAACATCTGTGTTAAACTTTTAGTGTTACCCACCAAGTAGGTTTGAAATGATATTCATTCT
>NW_021626108.1:0-2768 GCF_004785775.1 Grammomys surdaster
GATGTTGTGTGAAACCTAGGAGGGGGGTCTTTGGGTGTTCTCAGGGCCAGTGGTTATTTTTGGTTGGGCAGCCAGCTTGGGGTGGGAATTTCACCGGGGCCTCTGCTCTCTAACCACATAAGCACTTATCTGTATCAGTCTGTCCTGGTCTGGGGGCAGGAGGACTCTGCCAGAGACCAATAGTATATACCTTTACTGTACTGCACAAGGTTCTAAGATGTGGAGAGTTCACGTGGACTGCAGTAACTGATTGGTTGTTCATATATTTACATAAAATAGTTTACAAACTAAAAAACAAAAAAGGAAAGAAAAAAAAGAAGTAGGTAAAGATGGACCTACATTCCTCCTTTGCTACTGAGATCTAATCCCCCAGTCCCCTCTCTGGCTCTCTGTGACCTCCCTTCCTCTCTGACCTTATCCCCAACACCTTATCATCCAATCTTCTTTTCGGCAGCTCATTCCAGTATCCCAGCCTCTAAGAGTAATCATTTCCCTGTGAACACACCAGCTGAGCAGGCCAGGGAAACAGACAGCACACAACCATCATAACCTCCAAACATCTAGAGAGGAGACAGAAACGGAACAAATCAACCACTGAAAGAAAAGAAAGGTCCGCACATTAGCACCTAGACCTATAGTTATCCTAAGCCCAGGTGCCTAGATGCCAGAGTAAAACCACAACCACTCACAGCCAGGGCATTGTCCCCATGAGAGAAAAGCTACTGCACCACACCAGGCCCTGAACATTCCAGCACAGTTGAAGCACAAGAAAGAGATCTTAATGTCAACTATATGAAGATGATAGAGGTCCTTAAAGAGGAAACAAATAAATCCCTTAAAGAAATTCAAGAAAACACAAACGGTTGAAGGAAACAAAAACACTGTTCAAGACCTAAAAATGGAAATAGAATCAACACAGAAAACATTAACTGAAGGAATTCTGGGAATTAAAAACTTAGGAATTGGAACAGGAACTACAGAAGTAAGCTTCAACAGAACATAAGCAATGGCAGAGAGAATCTCAGGAGTGGACAATACCACAGAAGAAATGGATACACTGGACAAAGAAAATATTAAATCTAAAAAATTCCAGACACAGAACACCCATAATTGTTCCTGTCTAAAAGAATTGCAGGGACAAAAATGGAGAAGAGCCTGAGAAAAAGGAGGTCCAGTGACAGGTGCAAATTTGGATCCAGCTCCAGGGGCAGCCCTAAGGCCTGACACTATTACTGAGGCTAGGGTGTGCTCCCAGCAAGGGACTTACCATGACTGCCCTCAGAAAGATCCAACAAGCAGCTGAAACAGTCAGATATAGATAGTTACACCCAAGCAATGGACAGAAGCTGCTGATCCCTGTGGTTGAATTAGGGAAAAGCTGAAAGAAGCTGAGGAGGAGGGCGACCCTGTAGAAGGACCAGCAGTCTCAATTAACCCGGACCCCAAAGCTCTATCAGACACTAGACCACCAACCAGGGAGCATACACCAGCTGATAGAGGCCACCAACATAGATACAGCAAAGGACTCTTGGGTCTGGCCTCAGAGAAGATGCACCTAAGCCTCAGGAGACTGGAGACCCCAGGAGTGGGGAAGTCTGGTGCTGTGGGGGATGGGGGTGAGGACATCTTCATTGAGAGGGGGAAAGAAGGAGAAAGAGATGTAGGATGTGGAACACTCAGAGGGTGGACCTGGAGAGGGATAAAATATGGACTGTAAAAAAAAACTAAAGAAATTTAAAAAATGATAATATACAATTTCAAAGATTATTATATAAATTAAGTGGAGTAATAAATGCTTGTCAATGACAGCCATCATCATAATCTTTAGAGACTAAAGTATACTGTAATCTTCAGAAAACTAAAAAAAAAAAAAGGGGAAAAGAGAGAGAGAGAGAGAAAACCTGGCCTTCTAGTCATCTACTGAGTATCTGAAGCAGAGGCTCCTATAATATGTTTGCCAATTTGGAATTATTCCTGACCTGACTTTTACAGAAAAACTGGCTTCTGTCTAAATGAACACCATTATCTGATCTGCCTCCAGGGGAAGGAGTCTAGTCAGGCCCGTGTGCAGGGGCAGAAGCGTCCACATGCCCCACTAAGCACTATGTAACTGTTGTCACCCAGTGAAGGAAGGGCTTAGAGCCCTTTCTGAGAGGAATGGTGAGGCAGGGCAGGGAAGGGAGGTGAGCTGGGTGGCGGCTCAACATAAACCAAGTGGGTTGTAAATCTTAATGTGGAGGCACAGACCCTTAACTCTTGTATTTGAGTTCAAGGCTATCCTGGGCTACTGAGTGAACTCTTTCACCAAAAGTGACAGACTTTGGGGGAGGGGTGAGAATGTGTGGAGCAGCTGCTGGTTGCCTGTGCTATAGTCTGGTAAAGCACACTGAGAAATTCAAGAGCAAAAGGGTCAGAGAACTCCTGAAGAGAGAGCTGGTTTCAGAAAAGAGGAGAAGGGGTGGGGTGAGGACTAGAAGGAACTTGGGACCTAGACTCTTCTGGAAAGAGTCTCTGGGCTGAGGAGGTCCTGTCCTCCCACACTAGGTCCCAGGATTCCCCTCAGGTTCCTGTCCCAGGAAGTCACTGGCTAGCTCAAGACAGAGACAGCTGTGCTCCCCACCTCCATCCCTACCCCCACCCCAGCTTTGGAAATTCACAGGCTAGCCTTGAACACAAACTGTGTTCCCTCCCCCTCCTCACCCCCACCGCCACTCCCATCACTCCATTGCCCCCATAGGGTCTCAGGAACTCACCTTCTGTCCCTGAAC
>NW_021626109.1:0-1566 GCF_004785775.1 Grammomys surdaster
TGTGTGTGACAGGAGATGGAGCATCTGGAGCTTGCTTCTCTGGAGCTGTTCTGGATGTTCCTGGACTTGACAAGATGTAGGGAATAAGATTAAGTACACTTGGGAGAAAGAAATTTTTTCTAAGATGTACATTTGAAACCCAGAGGGATCCCACCCTTTGTAAGAGGTAGTAAGTGGGAACTTTAGGCAGATGTACTTATCCGGATGGCATCTATTTGGTCCATGAGAGGTAGATCTGAGTGGGTTTCCTGTAGCTTATAAGTTTACAAAAGAGATAACAGCATGAGTTAACAACACGAGCAGTCTTTAAGATGAGCCTTTACTGGATCGTATAGTGGAATGTTTTCTTAGAGTTGGGCAAATTTATAGGAACTCAGATAATTTAGGACAGTAGGATATAGTAAGAAAAGGAAATATGAAGTATTTAATTGACGGCAACTGAGTTTAGGTAATGAGGTAACAGATAATATCTGTGAAAACTGACTTGTCAATGTAGCCAGACATCTGAGAAAGAGTAAACAATAATCTACCAGTTATATATTATTTTTAAAAAGTGACAGAGTCCACTACCTAACAGTTCCTTGGTCTCCATAGTCTCTTGGGTGAAGTCAGTTTGGCATCCAAGAGCAGAAGATGCAGGGCTTTTTCCTGTGGAATGATACACGTGACATGAGAAATGACTTACCTTGGTTTAGCCAAGTCATTTGACTCAGAGGATCCAGTTTAGTCCACTGCGTTTCTTCACGTACAATCCAGGCTGTATCTTCTAGGAGTCCAGTGTCCAAGTCTTCTGAAACCATCTTGGGTCAACTGTTAGAGGCTTTGGGAATTCTGTCAGCCATAAACTTGAAAATACTATTCGCAGACTTCTGACAAGATTGAGAGCCATAAGGATTGGTTGTAACTGAATAGAATTTAATAGCAGTAGTGAAAATCTATCAAGAGAGAGCTTTTCTTATCCTGTCTTAAGTAACTTTGGTGGGTTGCGTAGGCAGAGAAAAGCACATTTTTGTATTAGCAAAGAAACATTTGGCTAGTACCAGAATAAGACGACTGGCAACAGTGGCATACGGTATGGCTGGCGGGTTGGAGCTGTGAGCCACAGATGCTGTGCGTCGGGTCTACCTCAGCAGCGACAGGGCAGGACTTCCTATTAGTAGTTGGAAGTCATTGCCCAGTGTCTCTGGCAGCTAGAGTTTCACAGGTCCCACATCACAGCAAGGTTCATGTTAGTTGTTTTTGTAGCAGGAGGCACCACTAACACTCGCTTTACAGGTCCCAGGCAGAGAGGGAGAGAGAAAGCCTCCCTCGCATGATCCGGCAGCCAAGCCCTTTGTGCAGATGTTGTGCACCTGGGGAAACAAGTCTTAGAAGACCCAGAGCAGAGCTAAGAAACAAAGAGGGGAAGGGAGCAGGCAGCGTGCCAAACCCGCTACTTCAGGCAAACTGGCAGGCTGACCACAGAGGAGGCAAAGGTGGGAGGGAGCAAGCAGGGTCTCAGCCCACTGCTGCTTTCCAAGCAAACCAGCTGAACTAAATGGGTCCAGGCAGCTACAGATGATGGAG
>NW_021626110.1:0-1566 GCF_004785775.1 Grammomys surdaster
TGTGTGTGACAGGAGATGGAGCATCTGGAGCTTGCTTCTCTGGAGCTGTTCTGGATGTTCCTGGACTTGACAAGATGTAGGGAATAAGATTAAGTACACTTGGGAGAAAGAAATTTTTTCTAAGATGTACATTTGAAACCCAGAGGGATCCCACCCTTTGTAAGAGGTAGTAAGTGGGAACTTTAGGCAGATGTACTTATCCGGATGGCATCTATTTGGTCCATGAGAGGTAGATCTGAGTGGGTTTCCTGTAGCTTATAAGTTTACAAAAGAGATAACAGCATGAGTTAACAACACGAGCAGTCTTTAAGATGAGCCTTTACTGGATCGTATAGTGGAATGTTTTCTTAGAGTTGGGCAAATTTATAGGAACTCAGATAATTTAGGACAGTAGGATATAGTAAGAAAAGGAAATATGAAGTATTTAATTGACGGCAACTGAGTTTAGGTAATGAGGTAACAGATAATATCTGTGAAAACTGACTTGTCAATGTAGCCAGACATCTGAGAAAGAGTAAACAATAATCTACCAGTTATATATTATTTTTAAAAAGTGACAGAGTCCACTACCCAACAGTTCCTTGGTCTCCATAGTCTCTTGGGTGAAGTCAGTTTGGCATCCAAGAGCAGAAGATGCAGGGCTTTTTCCTGTGGAATGATACACGTGACATGAGAAATGACTTACCTTGGTTTAGCCAAGTCATTTGACTCAGAGGATCCAGTTTAGTCCACTGCGTTTCTTCACGTACAATCCAGGCTGTATCTTCTAGGAGTCCAGTGTCCAAGTCTTCTGAAACCATCTTGGGTCAACTGTTAGAGGCTTTGGGAATTCTGTCAGCCATAAACTTGAAAATACTATTCGCAGACTTCTGACAAGATTGAGAGCCATAAGGATTGGTTGTAACTGAATAGAATTTAATAGCAGTAGTGAAAATCTATCAAGAGAGAGCTTTTCTTATCCTGTCTTAAGTAACTTTGGTGGGTTGCGTAGGCAGAGAAAAGCACATTTTTGTATTAGCAAAGAAACATTTGGCTAGTACCAGAATAAGACGACTGGCAACAGTGGCATACGGTATGGCTGGCGGGTTGGAGCTGTGAGCCACAGATGCTGTGCGTCGGGTCTACCTCAGCAGCGACAGGGCAGGACTTCCTATTAGTAGTTGGAAGTCATTGCCCAGTGTCTCTGGCAGCTAGAGTTTCACAGGTCCCACATCACAGCAAGGTTCATGTTAGTTGTTTTTGTAGCAGGAGGCACCACTAACACTCCCTTTGCAGGTCCCAGGCAGAGAGGGAGAGAGAAAGCCTCCCTCACATGATCCTGCAGCCAAGCCCTTTGTGCAGATGTTGTGCACCTGGGGAAACAAGTCTTAGAAGACCCAGAGCAGAGCTAAGAAACAAAGAGGGGAAGGGAGCAGGCAGCGTGCCAAACCCGCTACTTCAGGCAAACTGGCAGGCTGACCACAGAGGAGGCAAAGGTGGGAGGGAGCAAGCAGGGTCTCAGCCCACTGCTGCTTTCCAGGCAAACCAGCTGAACTAAATGGGTCCAGGCAGCTACAGATGATGGAG
>NW_021626111.1:0-3444 GCF_004785775.1 Grammomys surdaster
CATTGAAAGGATCTGTTAAGTAATTTACACTTGTTATACAATAGTTACGTGTGAACGCTTTTGTCAGTTATTTGACCACACAGTTTGAGAATCAAAGATTATATGATCCAGTGATTATTAGATGCCTTTTCCTTAACCAATGTTGTTTTCATTTCATACACAGAAATATGAAAAAGTGATCTTTTAGTAGCTGACAAAAAGATTAAAAAGTATAATCAATTAAGCAGAGTTCTGTCAAGAATGAGTAAGTTAACAGCCAGAGACAGACACTGCAGGCATTGCAAATAAATGGAATTACAGCAAAACGTGCTCAATGTATGTGTCTCCTTACAACACTGGGAGGTATGTTTGCTAGTAAATTGCTCATCTCAAGAGCACCAGACTTGGAGGGTGTAATCTCCAACAACTTGCATGCCCTCTGAAAGAGGGGTTTTCTGTGCTGTGAAATCCATAGGACTTACACTTTCCTGTGCACGACTGTTCCTGCAATGGATGTTGTGTGAAACCTAGGAGGGGGGTCTTTGGGTGTTCTCAGGGCCAGTGGTTATTTTTGGTTGGGCAGCCAGCTTGGGGTGGGAATTTCACCTGGGCCTCTGCTCTCTAACCACATAAGCACTTATCTGTATCAGTCTGCCCTGGTCTGGGGGCGGGAGGACTCTGCCAGAGACCAATAGTATATACCTTTACTGTACTGCACAAGGTTCTAAGATGTGGAGAGTTCACGTGGACTGCAGTAACCGATTGGTTGTTCATATATTTACATAAAATTGTTTACAAACTAAAAAACAAAAAAAGGAAAGAAAAAAATGAAGTAGGTAAAGATGGACTTACATTTCTCCTTTGCTCCTGAGATCTAATCCCCCAGTCCCCTCTCTGGCTCTCTGTGACCTCCCTTCCTCTCTGACCTTATCCCCAAGACCTTATCATCCAATCTTCTTTTCGCCAGCTCATTCCAGTATCCCAGCCTCTAAGAGTAATCATTTCCCTGTGAACACACCAGCTGAGCAGGCCAGGGAAACAGACAGTACACAACCATCATAATCTCCAAACATCTAGAGAGGAGACAGAAACCACGGAACAAATCAACCACTGAAAGAAAAGAAAGGTCCCCACATTAGCACCTAGACCTATAGTTATCCTAAGCCCAGGTGCCTAGATGCCAGAGTAAAACCACAACCACTCACAGCCAAGGCATTGTCCCCATGAGAGACAAGCTACTGCACCACACCAGGCCCTAAATATTCCAGCACAGTTGAAGCACAAGAAAGAGATCTTAATGTCAACTATATGAAGATGATAGAGGTCCTTAAAGAGGAAACAAATAAATCCCTTAAAGAAATTCAAGAAAACACAAACGGTTGAAGGAAACAAAAATACTGTTCAAGACCTAAAAATGGAAATAGAATCAACACAGAAAACATTAACTGAAGGAATTCTGGGAATTAAAAACTTAGGAATTTGAACAGGAACTACAGAAGTAAGCTTCAACAGAACATAAGCAATGGCAGAGAGAATCTCAGGAGTGGACAATACCACAGAAGAAATAGATACACTGGACAAAGAAAATACTAAATCTAAAAAATTCCAGACACAGAACACCCATAATTGTTCCTGTCTGAAAGAATTGCAGGGACAAAAATGGAGAAGAGCCTGAGAAAAAGGAGGTCCAGTGACAGGTGCAAATTTGGATCCAGCTCCAGGGGAAGCCCTAAGGCCTGACACTATTACTGAGGCTAGGGTGTGCTCCCAGCAAGGGACTTACCATGACTGCCCTCAGAAAGATCCAACAAGCAGCTGAAACAGTCAGATACAGATAGTTACACCCAAGCAATGGACAGAAGCTGCTGACCCCTGTGGTTGAATTAGGGAAAAGCTGAAAGAAGCTGAGGAGGAGGGCGACCCTGTAGAAGGACCAGCAGTCTCAATTAACCCGGACCCCAAAGCTCTATCAGACACTAGACCACCAACCAGGGAGCATACACCAGCTGATAGAGGCCACCAACACATACAGCAAAGGACTCTTGGGTCTGGCCTCAGAGAAGATGCACCTAACCCTCAGGAGACTGGAGACCCCAGGAGTGGGGAAGTCTGGTGCTGTGGGGGATGGAGGGTGAGGACATCTTCATTGAGAGGGGGAAGGAAGGAGAAAGAGATGTAGGATGTGGAACACTCAGAGGGTGGACCCGGAGAGGGATAAAATATGGACTGTAAAAAAAAACTAAAGAAATTTAAAAATGATAATATACAATTTCAAAGATTATTATATAAATTAAGTGGAGTAATAAATGCTTGTCAATGACAGCCATCATCATAATCTTTAGAGACTAAAGTATATTTTAATCTTCAGAAAACTAAAAAAAAAAAGGAAAAAGAGAGAGAGAGAGAGAAAACCTGGCCTTCTAGTCATCTACTGAGTATCTGAAGCAGAGGCTCCTATAATATGTTCGCCAATTTGGAATTATTCCTGACCTGACTTTTACAGAAAAACTGGCTTCTGTCTAAATGAACACCATTATCTGATCTGCCTCTGGGGGAAGGAGTCTAGTCAGGCCGGTGTGCAGGGGCAGAAGCGTCCACATGCCCCACTAAGCACTATGTAACTGTGTTGTCACCCAGTGAAGGAAGGGCTTAGAGCCCTTTCTGAGAGGAATGGTGAGGCAGGGCAGGGAAGGGAGGTGAGCTGGGTGGCGGCTCAACATAAACCAAGTGGGTTGTAAATCTTAATGTGGAGGCACAGACCCTTAACTCTTGTATTTGAGTTCAAGGCTATCCTGGGCTACTGAGTGAACTCTTTCACCAAAAGTGACAGACTTTGGGGGAGGGGTGCGAATGTGTGGAGCAGCTGCTGGTTGCCTGTGCTATAATCTGGTAAAGCACACTGAGAAATTCAAGAGCAAAAGGGTCAGAGAACTCCTGAAGAGAGAGCTGGTTTCAGAAAAGAGGAGAAGGGGTGGGGTGAGGACTAGAAGGAACTTGGGACCAAGACTCTTCTGGAAAGAGTCTCTGGGCTGAGGAGGTCCTGTCCTCCCACACTAGGTCCCAGGATTTCCCTCAGGTCCCTGTCCCAGGAAGTCACTGGCTAGCTCAAGACAGAGACAGCTGTGCTCCCCACCTCCATCCCTACCCCAACCCCAGCTTTGGAAATTCACAGGCTAGCCTTGAACACAAACTGTGTTCCCTCCCCCTCCTCACCCCCACCGCCACTCCCATCACTCCATTGCCCCCATAGGGTCTCAGGAACTCACCTTCTGTCCCTGAACACGGCCAGACAGACAGCAGGACCAAGGAAAGGACCTTGGCAGTCACAGACATCTCCACAGCTCCTGCTCTGACCCAGGGGGCCAAAGAGCAATTTTAACCTTCTGAAAGAGAGGGAAAGTCTTGGTCACGTCCTACTGATAGCCCTGACCTCTGAAAGTTTTTGAAAGTTGGCTCTGAGTTCAA
>NW_021626112.1:0-3486 GCF_004785775.1 Grammomys surdaster
ACTGAATCCTGAGCCATCCTAGAGGAGCCACTGCACTCAGAGCAGCCGAGGAACCACTGCACTCATAGCAGCAAACCAAGGTGGTTTGTACCTGGGACACATCGTATTCTGAGCCATCCTAGAGGAACCACTGCACGCAGAGCAGAAGGATTTCCTGATCCAAGAGGTGGCCTGAGTCCCAGGAGTTCTTCCACCCAGGAGATTAGGATCATAAGACCACAGAGACATCTGGACTCTGAGGAGCTCTGCAACAAGCAAGATAACTAGAAATACAGACTCCAGTCTTACACTGTGAGGGCAGGTAACACTAGAGTTAACCAGATGGCGAAAGGCAAACGCAAGAACATAAGCAACAGAAACCAAAGTTTCTTGGCATCATCAGTATCCAGTTCTCCCAATATAGCAAGCCCTGGACACCCCATCACACCAGAAAAGCAGGATTCAGAATTAAAATCACTTCTCATGATGATGATAGAGGATTATAAGAAGGACACAAGTAACTCCCTTAAAGAAATACAGGAGAGTACAAGTAAACAGGTAGAAGCCCTTACAGAGGAATCACAGAAATCCCTTAAAGAAATGCAAGAAAACACAAAGAAGGAATTAACCAAAAACATTCAGGATCTGAAAATGGAAATAGAAACAATAAAGAAAGCTCGAAGGGAGACAATCATGGAGATAGAAAACCTAAGAAAGAGATCAGGAGTCATAGATGCAAGCATCACCAACCGAATACAAGAGATAGAAGAGAGAATCTCAAATGCAGAAGATACGGTGGAAAATATTGACACAGTTGTCAAAGAAAATGCAAAATGCAAAAAACTCCTAACTCAAAACATCCAGGAAATCCAGGACACAATGAGAAGACCAAACCTAAGGATAATAGGTATAGATGAGAATGAAGATTCCCAACTTAAAGGGCCAGTAAATATCTTCAACAAAATTATTGAGGAAAACTTCCCTAACCTAAAGAACAAGATGCCCATAAACATACAAGAAGCCTACAGTACACCAAATAGACTAGACCAGAAAAGAAATACTTCCCATCACATAATAATCAGAACATCAGATGCACAAAACAAAGGAAAAATACTAAAATCAGTAAGGGAAAAAGGTCAAGTAACATATAAAGGCAGACCTATAAGAATTACACCAGACTTCTCACCAGAGACTATAAAAGCCAGAAGAGACTGGACTGACATCGTACAGACCCTAAGAGAACACAATTGCCATCCCAGATTACTATACCCAGCAAAACTCTCAATCACTATAGATGGTGAAACCAAGATATTCCATGACAAAACCAAATTTGCACAATATCTTCCCACAAACCCAGCACTTCAAAGGATAATTGATGGAAAATGCCAACACAAGGAGGGAAACTACAACCTAGGAAAAGCAAGTAAGTAATCTTCCAACAACCCCCAAAAAAGATACAAACATAACTTTACCTCTAATAACAAAAATAACAGGAAGCAACAATCATTTTTCCTTAATATCTCTTAACATCAATGGTCTCAATTCCCCAATAAAAAGACGCAGACTATCAGACTGGATACACAAACAAGACCCAGAATTTTGCTGCATACAAGAAACGCACCTCAGTGACAAAGACAGACACTACCTCAGAATAAAAGGGTGGAAAACAATTTTCCAAGCCAATGGTCCCAAGAAACAAGCTGGAGTAGCCATTCTAATATCAAATAAAATCGACTTTCATCCAAAATTAATCAAAAAAGATAAGGAAGGACACTTCATACTCATCAAAGGAAAAATCTACCAAGGTGAACTCTCAATTCTGAACATCTATGCTCCAAATGCAAGGGCACCTACATACATAAAAGAAACTTTACTAAAGCTCAAAACACACATTACACCTCACACAATAATAGTGGGGGATTTCAACACCCCACTCTCAGCAATGGACAGATCATGGAAACAGAAACTAAACCGAGACACTTTGACATTAACAGAAGTTATGAACCAAATGGACTTAACAGACATCTATAGAACATTTCATCCTAAAACAAAAGAATATACCTTTTCCTCAGCACCTCATGGTACCTTCTCCAAAATAGCCATATAATTGGTCACAAAACAGGCCTCTACAGATACAAAAAGATTGAAATAATCTCTTGCATCTTATCAGATCACCACTGACTAAGACTGGTCTTTAATAATGACAAAACCAATGGAAAACCCACGTGCACATGGAAACTGAACAACTCTCTACTCAATGATGACTTGGTCAAGGAAAAAATAAAGAAAGAAATTAAAGACTTTTTAGAATTCAATGAAAATGAGGACACATCATACCAAAACTTGTGGGACTCCATGAAGGCAGTGCTAAGAAGAACACTCATAGCTCTAAGTGCCTACAAAAAGAAACTGGAGAGAACACACACTAACAACTTGACTGCACAACTAAAAGCTCTAGAACAAAGAGAAGCAAATACACCCAGGATAAGTAGAAGGCAGGAAATAATCAAACTCAGGGCTGAAATCAACCAAATAGAAACAGAAAGAATAATACAAAATATCAACAAAACCAGGAGCTGGTTCTTTGAGAAAATCAACAAGATAGATAAACACTTAGCCAGATTAACCAGAGGACACAGAGACAGTATCCAAATTAATAAAATCAGAACAAAAAAGGGAGACATAACAACCGAAAATGAAGAAATTCAAAAAATCATCAGATCATACTACAAAGGCCTATACTCAACAAAACTGGAAAACCTGGATGAAATGGACAACTTCCTAGACAGATACCAGGTACCAAAGTTAAACCAGGAGCAGATAAACCATCTAAATAGTCCCATAACCCCGCAGGAAATAGCAGCAGTCATTAAAAGTCTCCTCACCAAAAATAGCCCAGGAGCAGATGGTTTTAGTGCAGAATTCTATCAGACCTTCAAGGAAGACCTAATACCAATTCTCTTCAAACTATTCCACAAAATAGAGACAGAAGGAACACTACCCAATTCGTTCTATGAAGCTACAATTACACTCATACCCAAACCCCACAAGGACCCGACAAAGAAAGAGAACTTCAGACCAATCTCCCTTATGAACATCGATGCAAAAATACTCAATAAAATTCTAGCAAACCGAATCCAAGAACACATCAAAACAATCATCCATCATGATCAAGTAGGTTTTATCCCAGGAATGCAGGGATGGTTAAATATTTGGAAATCTATCAATGTAATTCACTATATAAACAAACTCAAAGAAAAAAAACCACATGATCATATCACTAGATGCTGAGAAAGCATTTGACAAATTCAACATCCCTTCATGATAAAAGTCTTGGAAAGATCAGGAATTCAAGGCCCCTACCTAAACATAATAAAAGCAATTTACAGCAAACCAGTAGCCAACATCAAACTAAATGGAGAGAAACTTGAAGCAATCCCACTAAGATCAGGGAATAGAAAAGGCTGCCCACTCCCTCCCTACCTATTCAATACAGTATTTAAAGCT
>NW_021626113.1:0-1085 GCF_004785775.1 Grammomys surdaster
AAAAGGTATATTCTTTTGTTTTAGGATGAAATGTTCTATAGATGTCTGTTAAGTCCATTTGGTTCATAACTTCTGTTAATGTCAAAGTGTCTCGGTTTAGTTTCTGTTTCCATGATCTGTCCATTGCTGAGAGTGGGGTGTTGAAATCCCCCACTATTATTGTGTGAGGTGTAATGTGTGTTTTGAGCTTTAGTAAAGTTTCTTTTATGTATGTAGGTGCCCTTGCATTTGGAGCATAGATGTTCAGAATTGAGAGTTCACCTTGGTAGATTTTTCCTTTGATGAGTATGAAGTGTCCTTCCTTATCTTTTTTGATTAATTTTGGATGAAAGTCGATTTTATTTGATATTAGAATGGCTACTCCAGCTTGTTTCTTGGGACCATTGGCTTGAAAAATTGTTTTCCACCCTTTTATTCTGAGGTAGTGTCTGTCTTTGTCACTGAGGTGCGTTTCTTGTATGCAGCAAAATTCTGGGTCTTGTTTGTGTATCCAGTCTGATAGTCTGCGTCTTTTTATTGGGGAATTGAGACCATTGATGTTAAGAGATATTAAGGAAAAATGATTGTTGCTTCCTGTTATTTTTGTTATTAGAGGTAAAGTTATGTTTGTATCTTTTTTGGGGGTTGTTGGAAGATTACTTACTTGCTTTTCCTAGGTTGTAGTTTCCCTCCTTGTGTTGGCATTTTCCATCAATTATCCTTTGAAGTGCTGGGTTTGTGGGAAGATATTGTGCAAATTTGGTTTTGTCATGGAATATCTTGGTTTCACCATATATAGTGATTGAGAGTTTTGCTGGGTATCGTAATCTGGGCTGGCAATTGTGTTCTCTTAGGGTCTGTACGATGTCAGTCCAGTCTCTTCTGGCTTTTATAGTCTCTGGTGAGAAGTCTGGTGTAATTCTTATAGGTCTGCCTTTATATGTTACTTGACCTTTTTCCCTTACTGATTTTAGTATTTTTCCTTTGTTTTGTGCATCTGATGTTCTGATTATTATGTGATGGGAAGTATTTCTTTTCTGGTCTAGTCTATTTGGTGTACTGTAGGCTTCTTGTATGTTTATGGGCATCTTGTTCTTTAGGTTAGG
>NW_021626114.1:0-1264 GCF_004785775.1 Grammomys surdaster
CATTGCTGAGAGTGGGGAGTTGAAATCCCCCACTATTATTGTGTGAGGTGTAATGTGTGTTTTGAGCTTTAGTAAAATTTCTTTTATGTATGTAGGTGCCCTTGCATTTGGAGCATAGATGTTCAGAATTGAGAGTTCACCTTGGCAGATTTTTCCTTTGATGAGTATGAAGTGTCCTTCCTTATCTTTTTTGATTAATTTTGGATGAAAATCGATTTTATTTGATATTAGAATGGCTGCTCCAGCTTGTTTCTTGGGACCATTGGCTTGGAAAATTGTTTTCCACCCTTTTATTCTGAGGCAGTGTCTGTCTTTGTCTCTGAGGTGCGTTTCTTGTATGCAGCAAAATTCTGGGTCCTGTTTGTGTATCCAGTCTGATAGTCTGTGTCTTTTTATCGGAGAATTCAGACCATTGATGTTAAGAGATATTAAGGAAAAATGATTGTGGCTTCCTGTTATTTTCATTATTAGAGGTAGAATTATGTTTGTATAGTTATCTTCTTTTGGGGTTGTTGGAAGATTACTTCCTTGCTTTTTCTAGGTTGTAGTTTCCCTCCTTGTGTTGGCATTTTCCATCAATTATCCTTTGAAGTGCTGGGTTTGTGGGAAGATATTGTGCAAATTTGGTTTTGTCATGGAATATCTTGGTTTCACCATCTATAGTGATTGAGAGTTTTGCTGGGTATAGTAATCTGGACTGGCAATTGTGTTCTCTTAGGGTCTGTATGATGTCAGTCCAGGCTCTTCTGGCCTTTATAGTCTCTGGTGAGAAGTCTGGTGTAATTCTTATAGGTCTGCCTTTATATGTTACTTGACCTTTTTCCCTTACTGCTTTTAGTATTTTTCCTTTGTTTTGTACATCTGATGTTTTGATTATTATGTGATGGGAAGTATTTCTTTTCTGGTCTAGTCTATTTGGTGTTCTGTAGGCTTCTTGTATGTGTATGGGCATCTTGTTCTTTAGGTTAGGGAAGTTTTCCTCAATAATTTTGTTGAAGATATTTACTGGCCCTTTAAGTTGGGAATCTTCATTCTCATCTATACCTATTATCCTTAGGTTTGGTCTTCTCATTGTGTCCTGGATTTCCTGGATGTTTTGAGTTAGGAGTTTTTTGCATTTTGCATTGTCTTTGACAACTGTGTCAATATTTTCCACCGTATCTTCTGCATTTGAGATTCTCTCTTCTATCTCTTGTATTAGGTTGGTGATGCTTGCGTCTATGACTCCTGATCTCTTTCTTAGGTTTTCTATCTCCATGATTGT
>NW_021626115.1:0-2423 GCF_004785775.1 Grammomys surdaster
AGCTTTAAATACTGTATTGAATAGGTAGGGAGGGAGTGGGCAGCCTTGTCTAGTCCCTGATCTTAGTGAGATTGCTTCAAGTTTCTCTCACTTTAGTTTGATATTGGCTACTCGTTTGGTGTATATTGCTTTTACTATGTCTAGGTATGGGCCTCGAATTCCTGATTTTTCCAAGACTTTTAACTTGAAGGTATATTGAATTTTGTCAAATACTTTTTCAGCATCCAATGAAATGATCATGTGGTTTTTTCCTGTGAGTTTGTTTAATGTAGTGGATTACATTGATGGATTTCCATATATTAAATCAACCCTGTATCCCTTGGATAAAGCCTACTTGATCATGGTGAATGATTGTTTTGATGTGTCCTTGTATTCAGTTTGCAAGAATTGTGCTGAGTATTTTTGTGTCACTCCCACCCTCTTCCAGCAAGGATGACACAACACAGGAGCTCTTCTCCAAGCAGTTTATTCAGGACCTTGCATAAGCTTCTCTCCCCCCAGGGAAGCTTCTCCCAGGCTTAGGTACTCTAGGACCAGCCTATCCCTGTCTGCCATGTGGCAACAGCAGATAGGCCCACATACAGAGAAGCAAGCCAGATCACTAGCCACAGCCAAATAAGGACTTGTTTACTCCTAAGAGCACTCACCAACAGGCGCCATCTTAAAGGCGCGGCACTATGCAGCTCTCCACATTTTTGCATCAATGTTCATAAGGGAAATTGGTCTGAATTTCTCATTCTTTGTTGGGTCTTTGTGTGGTTTACGTATAAACATAATTGTGGCTTTATAGAACTTATTGGATAGTGTTCTTTTTGCATTTTCTTTGACTGTTGTGACAATGTTTTCCATGGTATCTTCTACACCTGAGATTCTCTCTTCTATCTCTTGTATTCTGTTGGTGATGCTTGCACCTATGAGTCATGATCCCCTTCCTGTGTTTTCTATGCCCCAGGTTGTCTCCCTTCGTGTTTTCTTTATTGTTTCTATTTCAGTGTTTAGATCCTGGATGGTCTTGCTCAATTCCTTCTCCTGTTTGGTTATGTTTTCCTGTAATTCTTTAAGGAATTTTTGTATTTTCTCTTTAAGAGCTTCTACCTGTTTTCTCCTGTATTTTTTTAAGGG
Organism: Grammomys surdaster; assembly: GCF_004785775.1. Classification (NCBI taxonomy): domain Eukaryota; kingdom Metazoa; phylum Chordata; class Mammalia; order Rodentia; family Muridae; genus Grammomys; species Grammomys surdaster. Next base: position 1,123 of record NW_021626115.1, read on the forward strand.
AGTTATTTATGTCCTTCTTAAAGTCCTCTATTATTATTGTGAGAAGTGATTTTATATCCAAATCTTGCTTTTGTAGTGTGATGATATATCAGGACTTGCTATTGTGGGAGAACTGGTTTCTGATGATGCCAAGTAACCTTGGTTCCTCTTGTTTATGTTCTTATGCTTGCCTCTCGCCATCTGTTTATCTCTAGTGCTACCTTTCCTCTCTGTTTCTGACTGAAGTCTCTCCCTCCTGTGATCCTGGTTGTGTTAGAACTCTTCAGAGTCTAGTTGTCCCTGGGATCCTGTGATTCTTGGATCCTGTGATCCTGAGATCCTGGGTATGTAAGAGATTCTAGGAGTAAAGCTGCCTTTGGGATCCTGAAATCCTGATCTGACCAAGCTCCTGTGATCCTATGATCATGGGCATGTTAGAAAACCAGGTAGTTGAGCTTCTTCTGGGTGTTGCAGGACTGGGTGTGGAGGTAGCACCCAAAGTCAGGTCAAGGCACAGGCTCAGACCAGAAGGAACCCAAGCCACTGGCTAGGTGGGTGTTTGTGTCCCTAGATTCTTCTGGTCCCAGTTAATCCCAGTGTTGTGGTGTCTGGGCAGATGTTGTGGCCTCTTAATTTATGATACTGGGCATGTTAGAGTGCCTTGGAGTGTAGCTTCCTTTGGGTGTTGTGGGACTTGGTGCAGAGGTAGCACCCATGGTCTGCTCAGGGCACTGGCTCCTTGAAAACAATTCTTAATAATGTAAGGTCTTCTTGGGGAATCACCATCGCTGACCTCAAGCTATACTACAGAATAATAGTGATAAACACTGCATGGTATTGGTACAGAGACTGACATTAATAGAATTCAAGACACAGAAATAAACCCACACACTTATGGACACTTGATTTTTAACAAAAAGTCCAAAAGTATACAATGAAAAAAAGGAAGTATCTTCAATAAATGGTTCTGGTCTAACTGGCAGCCAGTATGTAGAAAACTGAAATAGAACCATATTTTTCACCTTTGGGCTGGGGCAGACACAGAGTTGGTCTGCTCCTGTGGAGATACTGAATCCTGAGCCATCCTAGAGGAGCCACTGCACTCAGAGCAGCAGGTAAGAACTCCATCTCACTCCGTAAGCCCCAGAGATACATCTGGGAGACAGGGACATTCAGGAAACACCAGCTACCCAAGCCCCGCCCCTCCGGAATTCCACTTCCCTTCTGCCCCTGCCTGGTCCTTTGGGCTGGGGCAGACACAGAGTTGGTCGGCTTCTGTGGAGATACTGAATCCTGAGCCATCCTAGAGGAGCCACTGCACT
>NW_021626116.1:0-2423 GCF_004785775.1 Grammomys surdaster
AGTGCAGTGGCTCCTCTAGGATGGCTCAGGATTCAGTATCTCCACAGAAGCCGACCAACTCTGTGTCTGCCCCAGCCCAAAGGACCAGGCAGGGGCAGAAGGGAAGTGGAATTCCGGAGGGGCGGGGCTTGGGTAGCTGGTGTTTCCTGAATGTCCCTGTCTCCCAGATGTATCTCTGGGGCTTACGGAGTGAGATGGAGTTCTTACCTGCTGCTCTGAGTGCAGTGGCTCCTCTAGGATGGCTCAGGATTCAGTATCTCCACAGGAGCAGACCAACTCTGTGTCTGCCCCAGCCCAAAGGTGAAAAATATGGTTCTATTTCAGTTTTCTACATACTGGCTGCCAGTTAGACCAGAACCATTTATTGAAGATACTTCCTTTTTTTCATTGTATACTTTTGGACTTTTTGTTAAAAATCAAGTGTCCATAAGTGTGTGGGTTTATTTCTGTGTCTTGAATTCTATTAATGTCAGTCTCTGTACCAATACCATGCAGTGTTTATCACTATTATTCTGTAGTATAGCTTGAGGTCAGCGATGGTGATTCCCCAAGAAGACCTTACATTATTAAGAATTGTTTTCAAGGAGCCAGTGCCCTGAGCAGACCATGGGTGCTACCTCTGCACCAAGTCCCACAACACCCAAAGGAAGCTACACTCCAAGGCACTCTAACATGCCCAGTATCATAAATTAAGAGGCCACAACATCTGCCCAGACACCACAACACTGGGATTAACTGGGACCAGAAGAATCTAGGGACACAAACACCCACCTAGCCAGTGGCTTGGGTTCCTTCTGGTCTGAGCCTGTGCCTTGACCTGACTTTGGGTGCTACCTCCACACCCAGTCCTGCAACACCCAGAAGAAGCTCAACTACCTGGTTTTCTAACATGCCCATGATCATAGGATCACAGGAGCTTGGTCAGATCAGGATTTCAGGATCCCAAAGGCAGCTTTACTCCTAGAATCTCTTACATACCCAGGATCTCAGGATCACAGGATCCAAGAATCACAGGATCCCAGGGACAACTAGACTCTGAAGAGTTCTAACACAACCAGGATCACAGGAGGGAGAGACTTCAGTCAGAAACAGAGAGGAAAGGTAGCACTAGAGATAAACAGATGGCGAGAGGCAAGCATAAGAACATAAACAAGAGGAACCAAGGTTACTTGGCATCATCAGAAACCAGTTCTCCCACAATAGCAAGTCCTGATATATCATCACACTACAAAAGCAAGATTTGGATATAAAATCACTTCTCACAATAATAATAGAGGACTTTAAGAAGGACATAAATAACTCCCTTAAAAAAATACAGGAGAAAACAGGTAGAAGCTCTTAAAGAGAAAATACAAAAATTCCTTAAAGAATTACAGGAAAACATAACCAAACAGGAGAAGGAATTGAGCAAGACCATCCAGGATCTAAACACTGAAATAGAAACAATAAAGAAAACACGAAGGGAGACAACCTGGGGCATAGAAAACACAGGAAGGGGATCATGACTCATAGGTGCAAGCATCACCAACAGAATACAAGAGATAGAAGAGAGAATCTCAGGTGTAGAAGATACCATGGAAAACATTGTCACAACAGTCAAAGAAAATGCAAAAAGAACACTATCCAATAAGTTCTATAAAGCCACAATTATGTTTATACGTAAACCACACAAAGACCCAACAAAGAATGAGAAATTCAGACCAATTTCCCTTATGAACATTGATGCAAAAATGTGGAGAGCTGCATAGTGCCGCGCCTTTAAGATGGCGCCTGTTGGTGAGTGCTCTTAGGAGTAAACAAGTCCTTATTTGGCTGTGGCTAGTGATCTGGCTTGCTTCTCTGTATGTGGGCCTATCTGCTGTTGCCACATGGCAGACAGGGATAGGCTGGTCCTAGAGTACCTAAGCCTGGGAGAAGCTTCCCTGGGGGGAGAGAAGCTTATGCAAGGTCCTGAATAAACTGCTTGGAGAAGAGCTCCTGTGTTGTGTCATCCTTGCTGGAAGAGGGTGGGAGTGACACAAAAATACTCAGCACAATTCTTGCAAACTGAATACAAGGACACATCAAAACAATCATTCACCATGATCAAGTAGGCTTTATCCAAGGGATACAGGGTTGATTTAATATATGGAAATCCATCAATGTAATCCACTACATTAAACAAACTCACAGGAAAAAACCACATGATCATTTCATTGGATGCTGAAAAAGTATTTGACAAAATTCAATATACCTTCAAGTTAAAAGTCTTGGAAAAATCAGGAATTCGAGGCCCATACCTAGACATAGTAAAAGCAATATACACCAAACGAGTAGCCAATATCAAACTAAAGTGAGAGAAACTTGAAGCAATCTCACTAAGATCAGGGACTAGACAAGGCTGCCCACTCCCTCCCTACCTATTCAATACAGTATTTAAAGCT
>NW_021626117.1:0-2237 GCF_004785775.1 Grammomys surdaster
TGTCCTTTTTCCACTGGACAGTTTTAGCTCCTTTGTCAAAGATCAAGTGACCATAGGAGTGTGGGTTCATTTCTGGGTCTTCAATTCTATTCCATTGATCTTCCTGCCTGTCTCTGTACCAATACCAGGTAGTTTTTATCACTATTGCTCTGTAGTACAGCTTGAGGTCAGGGATGGTGATTCCTCCAGAAGTTCTTTTATTGTTGAGAATAGTTTTCGCTATCCTGGGTTTTTTGTTATTCCATATGAATTTGAGAATTTCCTTTTCTAACTCTGTGAAGAATTGAGTTGGGATTTTAATGGGGATTGCATTGAATCTGTAGATTGCTTTTGGCAAGATGGCCATTTTTATTATATTAATCCTGCCAATCCATGAGCATGGGAGATCTTTCCATCTTCTGAGATCTTCTTCAATTTCTTTCTTCAGAGACTTGAAGTTCTTGTCATACAGGTCTTTCACTTGCTTGGTTAGATTCACACCAAGGTATTTTATATTATTTGCAACTATTGTGAAGGGTGTCATTTCCCTAATTTCTTTTTCAGTCTGTTTATCTTTCATGTAGAGGAAGGCTACTGATTTGTTTGAGTTGATTTTATAACCAGCCACTTTGCTGAAGTTGTTTATCAGGTTTAGGAGTTCTCTGGTGGAAGTTTGGGGGTCACTTAAGTATACTATCATATCATCTGCAAATAGCGATATTTTGACTTCTTCCTTTCCTATTTGTATCCCTTTGACTTCTTTTTGCTGTCTAATTGCTCTGGCTAAGACTTCCAGTACTATATTGAATAGGTAGGGGGAGAGTGGGCAACCTTGTCTAGTCCCTGATCTTAGTGGGATTGCTTCAAGTTTCTCTCCATTTAGCTTGATGTTGGCTACTGGTTTGCTGTAAATTGCTTTTACTATGTTTAGGTAGGGGCCTTGAATTCCTGATCTTTCCAAGACTTTTATCATGAAGGGATGTTGAATTTTGTCAAATGCTTTCTCAGCATCTAGTGAGATGATCATGTGGTTTTTTTCTTTAAGTTTGTTTATATAGTGGATTACATTGATGGATTTCCGAATATTGAACCATCCCTGCATTCCTGGGATAAAACCTACTTGATCATGATGGATGATTGTTTTGATGTGGTCTTGGATTCGGTTTGCTAGAATTTTATTGAGTATTTTTGCATCGATGTTCATAAGGGAGATTGGTCTGAAGTTCTCTTTCTTTGTCGGGTCCTTGTGGGGTTTGGGTATGAGTGTAATTGTAGCTTCATAGAACGAATTGGGTAGTGTTCCTTCTGTTTCTATTTTGTGGAATAGTTTGAAGAGAATTGGTATTAGGTCTTCCTTGAAGGTCTGATAGAATTCAGCACTAAAACCATCTGGTCCTGGGCTTTTTTTAGTGGGGAGGCTTTTGATGACTGCTGCTATTTCCTGAGGGGTTATGGGACTATTTAGATGGTTTATCTGCTCCTGGTTTAACTTCGGTACCTGGTATCTGTCTAGGAAATTGTCCATTTCATCCAGGTTTTCCAGTTTTGTTGAGTATAGGCCTTTGTAGTAGGATCTGATGATTTTTTGAATTTCTTCAGTTTCTGTTGTTATGTCTCCCTTTTCAGTTCTGATTTTATTAATTTGGATACTGTCTCTGTGCCCTCTGGTTAATCTGGCTAAGGGTTTATCTATCTTGTTGATTTTCTCAAAGAACCAACTCCTGGTTTTATTGATATTTTGTATTGTTCTTTCTGTTTCTATTTGGTTGATTTCAGCCCTGAGTTTGATTATTTCCTGCCTTCTACTCCTCCTGGGTGTATTTGCTTCTTTTTGTTCTAGAGCTTTTAGTTGTGCAGTCAACTTGTTAGTGTGTGCTCTTTCCAGTTTCTTTTTGTAGGCACTTAGAGCTATGAGCTTTCCTCTTAGCACTGCCTTCATGGAGTCCCACAAGTTTTGGTATGATGTGTCCTCATTTTCATTGAATTCTAAAAAGTCTTTAATTTCTTTCTTTATTTCTTCCTTGACCAAGTCATCATTGAGTAGAGAGTTGTTCAGTTTCCATGTGTACGTGGGTTTTCCATTGTTTTTGTCATTATTAAAGACCAGTCTTAGTCCGTGGTGATCTGATAAGATGCAAGGGATTATTTCAATCTTTTTGTATCTGTAGAGGCTTGTTTTGTGACCAATTATATGGTCTATTTTGGAGAAGGTACCATGAGGTGCTGAGAAAAAGGTATATTCTTTTGTTTTAGGATGA
>NW_021626118.1:0-949 GCF_004785775.1 Grammomys surdaster
TTCTTTGTTAAGCTCTATATCCCACTTTATAATAGGGTTATTTGGTTATCTGGAGTCTAATTTCTTGAGTTCTTTATATATATTGGATATTAGCCCTCTATCAGATGTAGGATTGGTAAAGATACTTTCCCAATTTGTTGGTTGTCGTTTTGTCCTATTGACAGTGTCCTTTCCCTTACAGAAACTTTGCAATTTTATGAAGTCCCATTTGTCAATTCTTGATCTTAGAGGATATGCCATTGGTGTTCTGTTCAGGAACGTTTCCCCTGTGCCCAAGTATTGGAGGCTCTTCCCCACATTCTCTTCTATTAGTTTCAGTGTATCTGGTTTTATGTGGAGGTCCTTTGTCCACATAGACTTGAGCTTTGTACAAGCAGATAAGAATGGATCAATTTTCATTCTTCTACATGTTGTCCTCCAGTTGAACCAGCACCATTTGTTGAAAATGCTGTCCTTTTTCCACTGGATCGTTTTAGCTCCTTTGTCAAAGATCAAGTGACCATACGTGTGTGGGTTCGTTTCTGGGTCTTCAATTCTATTCCACTGATCTTCCTGCCTGTATCTTAACCAATACCATGAAGTTTTTATCACTATTGCTCTGTAGTACAGCTTGAGGTCAGGGATGGTAATATTTCCAAAGTTCTTTTATTGTTGAGAATAGTTTTCACTATCCTGGGTTGTTTGTTATTCCATATCAATTTGAGAATTTCCTTTTCTAACTCTGTGAAGAATTGAGTTGGGATTTTAATGGGAATTGCATTGAATCTGTAGATTGCTTTTGGCAAGATGGCCAGTTTTATTATATTAATCCTGCCAATCCATGAGCGTGGGAGATCTTTCCATCTTCTGAGATCTTCTTCAATTTCTTTCTTCAGGGACTTGAAGTTCTTGTCATACAGGTCTTTCACTTGCTTGATTAGATTCACACCAAGGTATTTTATATTATTTG
>NW_021626118.1:1049-2588 GCF_004785775.1 Grammomys surdaster
GGAAGGCTACTGATTTGTTTGAGTTGATTTTATAACCAGCCACTTTGCTGAAGTTGTTCATCAGGTTTAGGAGTTCTCTGGTGGAAATTTGGGGGTCACTTAAGTATACTATCATATCATCTGTAAATAGTGATATTTTGACTTCTTCCTTCCCTATTTGTATCCCTTTGACTTTTTTTTTGTTGTCTAATTGCTCTGGCTAGGACTTGCAGTACTATATTGAATAGGTAGGGGGAGAGTGGGCAGCCTTTTCTATTCCCTGATCTTAGTGGGATTGCTTCAAGTTTCTCTCCATTTAGTTTGATGTTGGCTACTGGTTTGCTGTAAATTTCTTTTATTATGTTTAGGTAGGGGCCTTGAATTCCTGATCTTTCCAAGACTTTTATCATGAAGGGATGTTGAATTTTGTCAAATGCTTTCTCAGCATCTAGTGATATGATCATGTGGTTCTTTTTCTTTGAGTTTGTTTATATAGTGGATTAGATTGATAGATTTCCAAATATTGAACCATCCCTGCATTCCTGGGATAAAACCTACTTGATCATGATGGATGATTGTTTTGATGTGTTCTTGGATTCGGTTTGCTAGAGTTTTATTTTTGTATCGATGTTCATAAGGGAGATTGGTCTGAAGTTCTCTTTCATTGTTGGGTCTTTGTGGGGTTTGGGTATGAGTGTAATTGTAGCTTCTTAGAACGAATTGGGTAGTGTTCCTTCTGTTTCTATTTTGTGGAATAGTTTGAAGAGAATTGGTATTAGGTCTTTCTTCAAGGTCTGATAGAATTGTGCACTAAACCCATCTGGTCCTGGGCTTTTTTTAGTGGGGAGACTTTTAATGACTGCTGCTATTTCCTGAGGGGTTATGGGACTATTTAGATGGTTTATCTGCTCCTCATTTAACTATGGTACATGGTATCTGTATAGGAAGTTGTCCATTTCATCCAGGTTTTCCAGTTTTGTTGAGTATAGGCCTTTGTAGTAGGATCTGATAATTTTTTGAATTTCTTCAGTTTCTGTTGTTATGTCTCCCTTTTCAGTTCTAATTTTATTAATTTGGATACAGTCTCTGTGTCCTCTGGTTAATCTGGCTAAGTGTTTATCTATCTTGTTGATTTTCTCAAAGAACCAGCTCCTGGTTTTGTTGATATTTTGTATTGTTCTTTCTGTTCTATTTGGTTGATTTCAGCCCTGAGTTTGATTATTTCCTGCCTTCTACTCCTCCTGGTTGTATTTGCTTCTTTTTGTTCTAGAGCCTTTAGTTGTGCAGTCAAGTTGTTAGTGTGTGCTCTTTCCAGTTTCTTTTTGTAGGCACTTAGAGCTATGAGTCTTCCTCTTAGCACTGCCTTCATGGAGTCCCACAAGTTTTGGTATGATGTGTCCTCATTTTCATTGAATTCTAAAAAGTCTTTAATTTCTTTCTTTATTTCTTCCTTGACCAAGTCATCATTGAGTAGAGAGTTGTTCAGTTTCCATGCGCAGGTGGGTTTTCCATTGTTTTGTCATTATTAAAGACCAGTCTTAGTCCGTGGTGATCTGATAA
>NW_021626119.1:0-38120 GCF_004785775.1 Grammomys surdaster
GGTTTTAAGGCAGAAATTTTAAGGTGACATGGAGAATGATTAAAAATAAAATAAAACAATGAAAACATTGCCCAAGTATAGATTGATACAAAACTATAAGGGAAATATAGGACAATTAGACTTTTCAAGACCATTAAGGAACTGGAAAGGAGTATATATGCATGCACCGTGCACATATGCAGTGGATAACAATTCACAAAACCTGGACCACACCCAAAGGAATCTTTAATCATGCTCAATTATGCGATTTGATTTCCCAGTTTGGGACCGCAAATATTATGCAACCTGGTCGAAGAACACACTTCAAAGTGAAAAACGTTAAAAATTTTTGTAAGATTATGAGCATACAATGGGAATAGCCCATAATTTATCAGCCAACAACAGTAACAGCCATTGAAAGATTTAGTGGCCTGGTCAAAACTAAGATAGCATGTAGAGATAAGAGTAGCTCCCTGCCACAAGAACTAATGAAATGGATACATGAACTGATCATTAGATCTAAATTGAATAGGGAATCTTTGATAGAAGAGGCAGTAAAACATAATAAAAGATAGATCACCCAATGAAACTCAATAAACTACTTATTAGGGGCTATAAATGCAATCACAGTAATAAGAAATGTCAGAGGCTTGAAGCAGCAGAAATGATTCCCCAAGGACAGGTAAACACTGTCTGCATAGCAGAAGGTCAAGCTAACCTAAAACTGTCCATACTGGAAGATATAGTGTGACATATGGTGTGTCTTAGGAGAACATTTCACAAAATATACTGTAGTGCCAGTAGAATTATCCAACATACTGGTGAGACCAAATAACATGTCAAGAGCAAAATGCAACCAATACAAAACTGTAGCAATAAAATCTCCCATTGGACTATTTTCTGAACTGGGTTCCTACGCAATCATGTAAGTTAAGTTGTTCTGGCAGCCCACTTAACACTGGTACTGATTTCACTAATATCACACTGGATAGTAGGGATACTTATTTTAACTTGAACCTGGAAACATCTCAGTATGCCCACACTGTATACACTCCTAGGGGTAATAACAGGAATAGTCATAGTTACTATGACCTCCCTGTGGATGATTACAGCCTTATGGGTCTTACTGTTTTGAGATTGTGTCATGGAACATCAAAAAACAGCAGTACACCAAATGCAGGAACCAGTACAGCTCCTAGCATCACAGGTTCAAGCCTAAAGGCCAGTGCAAGAGCCACAGAAAACAGTAATGATAGTACTCCCTAAAAAACACAGATCAGAACCATAACAAATATGGCCCTCCAGAAATTTTAATACCACCAACTACCACCAACTATGGCAGGATCAAATAGAAAAGACCGGGTTACTGGACAGATGAGAGAAGTGGACAGGGTTCATTGGCAGCACTGACACTTTCTGGCAGATATATGTTTATTATTTAAATTATGAATAGTTTAAAGCATGTGACCAATTCAGAACAGCAACCAAACTAGCACATTCCCTTAAGATTTACATGTTAGATACTACAGATAGAAATAATACTTTCATGAGCAAAATCTCTGAAAATGCCATTTAAATGAATTACATAATGCATCCAATGTAGAATTGTAGTCAATAATCATTGGAGAAAACACTCACATTTAAGATATACCATCTATAAAACATCAAAGTGTTACACAACTACTTTGATAAGTATAGAAACAGAAGCAACTTTGACTGTGATGTGGACAATTCCACATTTTTAAAGTTGTAGTTTTCACCCATAACCAAAGATGGCCTTAGGAAATTGGTTATCAGTATAACCATATAATTCTAGCATGATTATAAAGAGGTTAATGAAGAAGATTTCAACATTACAGAATCAACCACACAATCTACAACGACCACAACCACAATAATCCATGCAAATCGATGAACTGGACTCATTTCCCTAACATACCTGCTCAAACCTGGTTCCTACAGTCAGGGCTGCCACCTTTGCCCAAGCCATATGGGAAACGATGTTCCAATTCTTTGCAAGCAAATCTAGACACAACTTTAAGAAATGAATGGAGCACAACAAGTTGTCTATGTGTAGCAGAATTCCATGACTAATCATGGTACAGCAATCTGATGCCATACAGTGCATCATTCTGGAAGTATGATAGTGGAACTAAAAAATTGCCAGACCTAAAGCAATGATAGAAAACAATGCACTGCCCATACAACATTGTAGACAGCCATCAGTGCTTAGTGACTCCATTTCACAACCATGGACAGCAACAGTGACACCATGGAGAAAACCACTGTCTTGCACATATAGCACAACAATAAATAAGAGATACTCAGTAGGAGTAGAAGACAACATTGTAAGGACACAGATCCCCATTATAGCTTCTGATTGTCTGAGTAGAACAGTGATGCCAAATGTAACAACATTACAGATCCGAATATTATGGGCCTACTTCACAAAAACATTTGAACTCTATGTCTTCAGTCTTTAAAATTATAAACACAGAAAAGTTTAGATGGAAGATTAAAAACAAAATAAGTGTATCAGCAATGTCATATATTAGTAAAAGGAATATGCCAGTACTATTTGGATGAAAGTGATACCATTCCAGCTCAATTCAATAAAATGGACACATCGAGAGTACCAAATATAACAGGACATTTTTAAAAAACATTACCTAACTAAAAAAAGATTTAAAGGGCAATCATGCAGTCCTCATGTTTGGTGAAAGTCACTAAAATAAGGAGACCTTTTGGGACACAGGTAACAGAAGGAAGTTCTACAGTCAATTGAAATCATTCTGTGATACAGTACTAGATACCCAGAAGTTAGATTTTGCAATACCATGAGACGTTAAAGTAAGTGACACTACAAAAACAATCCCAGCCAAAATGTTACTATATTTAAAGAGTTACAACAAATACCACCCTTCAACTTTTCAGGGTGGATATGGATGGAGTATGTCAAACCACACACTGCCCTACAAAATATGCAAAAGCTAGGCACACCACAAGAATTAAAGGAGTATAGACATTGTATTCAATCCCAGCAACACAGAATCAGAAGATGGTGCAAAACCTTTAATTTGGATATGAAGGTTGTCTCAGAAGTTAGACATGATAATTTACAATATTATTTTTATTACTTATTACCCAATCCACAATATAAAGAATGGATGATGTCAGATTCGATAGACCACAAACCTAAAGCAAATGTCCAAAACATAATTGAGAAATTATGGTGTATAATTTCTTATTTGCCCATGACCAGAAAATTATGGCACACTTTAAAACACACAAATACACCCTGCATAGTAGACGGAGGTAATATAAAATATGATGATACTATGCAGATTAAATTTAAATGAGCCCACTATCCTAGAGGATGGATCACACCACTACCATGTAAGCCAAAAGTAGTAACAGCTCCATTTATTGAACTAGATACATTGCAAGCTTAAAGTTATTCTCTTCCCAAGAATTAGGCACATCAAGTTAAAAATTGATTTAATGGCATTACAAGAACCCAAAGCATATTGCATAAATGGATGTTTTTAAAAGCTACAATATTCCTCACTGAATAAATTCAGAAGAAAACACAAGTATTAGCGGTAAGAATTTTCATGGTTGGAGCAATCCTCAAAGGCATTATCAACAGCCATCATCTGACCATAAAAGGAGAACTACTTCATATACAAAAAATTAATGCAGATACAGCTAAAGAATTATATGCAGTATCACAGTCAATGATGTGTTGTATACAATAATTAATACCATGGAAACATGAATACAGGTATTCCAGGAAACTTACAAACATGAATATAAAAGGACATTAAATTTTATTACCACTAATCATAACCTGATATGTGCCAAATGTATAAATCTAATGTAGTAAGTATAACTAGAGAATTAGACATATTGTTTGCAACTGGAATGGGCAGATGAACCCCAGAATTTCAAACAGTTCTGGACTCTGAAAGAATGTATTAACTGTGCTGAAAACATTTGTGAACTAAACTTACAACAAATATTTTTAGATAATGCACAGAATGGATATATGGGCAAAAATATACCATAACCTTATAAATTGTATAAAATACCATATACACAGGAGGAAGCCTGGGTAACACCAATTGATCACTTCATCTGGGTAAGCTTTACTAACATGGCACCATAGATTCCTATACAAGACACAGACTAGGACCCAGCACATACACACATACACCTGTACCTGTAAGGAAGATGGAAGAAATGGCATTGGCATATTCTTCTGTCCTGCACTGTACAAACTCTTTGTAAATGTAAGTTCTTGTTATGCATCAATAATGAAACTATAGCTAGATGCAATTTTTAAAACGAGACATCCATTGATAATAATCATGTAGAATGGAATATATCTGGAGGATGCTATGTAGCACATAATTGTTCACAGATGGTAGTACAGAATCAGATGAGAATAACCATTGTAAACTACCAACAAAAACATCTCTTATCTGACGCACAATTTGGTGATGCACAGTTTGGTAACACACATGGATAAATTTGTTAAAATCATAAGAGAAGTCAATGAGACAGCAGAGCACAATGAGAAACAGCTACAGAGTATACAGCAAACACTCTTAAACCAAGAAAAACTATGGTGTATAAAACAGCAGAGTTACACAATATGACAAACTTACTGAGAGCAAGAACCTACATTCATAAGGACTGGAATAAGGAACTGAAAAAACGTGGCACGTGGGACCAATTAACTAGGATTTATCAGTTTGATTTTGTGTTACCCTTTATATAATTGATTTCCTTGGTTAAAAGAAGTATTTTGGTTTGTGATATTTTGCATTCTTCCTGTACTAACCATACGAATAAGTTCATTTCTTTTTAGACAAGTTTATAATAAGAAAAGCAAGAACTCCTAATGGAAAGAACTGAGGGATGTACTCAAGACATCAATGAACCCTAGGAAACAACTCTACAGCCAGATTCTTTGTTCATTGCTTCCATAAAAGTATAGAGCCATTGAAAAATTTGTTTAGCAGATTGGATGTGTTAACATTAACAACTCCCACAAATTATACTTATTGTACATTCTCACTAACCATGATGCACCTCTGAGTGCCCACCAATTGAAGACTTACTTTTTATGTTAAACAATGTTTGCTTCCACTTGTCAATTACCAGATAGCCACTATATAAGGAACCTGATTGACAGGTAATCTACTACATAATAGACTGCATGTATGTAGCCTACATAAAAAAAAGCAGCCATTATCAATATGACCTATGCAGAGCTCTCTCTGATCATACGTGATGGCAAATCCTCAAAAGACTTTCTCCAAGGAGACTAGTAATGAAGATAAATCTCCCATGCTACACCATGATCCAAAACATTAGAACCATATTTGTGGGGGAAAAATAGAGGGCCACAGCTGTGGTGTCCCGGAGGCTTCCACACTGCGGCGGGTCCTACATGCAGGAGAAAAGTCTAACGTTGCAGCGGCCTAGAGGCTTTGGTGGTGGCAGGCCCCAATGACAGGAGGAAGCCCTTGGTTCCAGAAAGGTTTGTTGTCATGGCGGATGGTAGATGGATCTGGTTGTACCCCCCTAAAACTCAGGGCAGTCCCGAGTTACATAGGGAGGGAGAAAGGGGGAGGATCTGGAGAGGATCTGGAGAGGCATGCTTAATTTGCTCTGCCCTCTGGCCTTCATTAGTATGTAAATCCCTAGGGCCTGAGGCCTATAGTCACACCCTCTACCTGTGCACTTTGGGAGGGGCTGTAATGGCCTAAGTGACTGCACAATGCAGTTTTATGGAGACTAGACTGCTTTTCAGGACCCTGGGTTCTGGGGATGTGCCAAACTCCTGCTGGTTCTCACGCAGAGTCTTGGGGTTCTAGGCACATGCCCATCCATGAACCAGAATACCCTTACACAGTCCCACACATATTGAACTAGACAATTGGTAAAAACCAGTTTTTGAAGAAAGCTTGTTGCATCTTAATGCTTATATTACATGGAAAACCCTTCAGTTACGATTTAACAAGTGCAAAAGGTGTAACCTACCACCAAGACTAGAGAGGCTAACTTTAAGATTAGACCACTCTCCAAGCTGTGACAAACTGGATATGATGCACGATTCTGGTAGCCTTGGACTGCATACCCGTGTGAGTCCCCACAACCCAGAGTGCTGTGAGGAATCAGGATGGAATGTAGAGAGCATGTAAAATGAGAAACAAGAAATAAGATGTAATGTAGCAATGAGCACCTAGCTGAGTGCAGTAGATAAGGCTTGGATAGTACACCTTCCAGAAGTCAGCTCATATCAGCTGTGTGTTGCAAGTAAGGATGACGTAATGACCCATGATGCAATTCTAGAGTATTATTAGAGTGTGACTGTGCTTTAGTAGCAAATAAAAGCAGAGGCTCACAGCGGGCCGCCAGAGCACTTTGATGATATGACAGTAGAGACCATCTAACACTCTGACCAGAGGACAACTGGAATAATATCCACTTATGAGTACATACCATGCATGTCCTTTGAGGTCTGAGTTACCTCACTCAAGATGATAGTAATATTTCTAGTTCCATTCCTTTGCCTGCAAAATTCATGTTGTCCTTGTTTTTAATAGCTGAATAGTATTCCACTGTATAATTGAACCACATTTTCTGTATCCATTCTTTGATTGAGGGGCATGTGGGTTGTTTCCAGTTTCTGGCTATTACAAATAAAGCTGCAATGAACATGGAAGTGTGCATGTCCTTGAGGTAATACTCAAGTTCAAATGGATCAAAGACCTCAACAGAAAACCAGATACATTAAATCTAATAGAAATGAAAGTGGGAAATAGCTATGAATGCTTTGGTAGAGGAGACAATATCCAGAACACCAATGGCACAGATGCTAAGGTCAACAATTGATAAATGGGATGTTATGAAACTGGAAAACTTCTATAAGGCTGTCAATAGGACAAATGACAACCTATAGATTGGGAAAACATCTTCACTAACTCTATATCCAACAAATGGCTAATATCCAAAATATATAAAGAAGGGAAGAATTGAAACACTAACAATCCCCCCAAAAAAACAATTAAAAAAATGTGTGCGGAGCTAAACAGAGAATTCTCAACAGAGGAATCTTTTTTTTTTTTTTTTTTTTTGTGTTTTTCGAGACAGGGTTTCTCTGTATAGCTCTGGCTGTCCTGGAACTCACTCTGTAGACCAGGGTAGCCTCGAACTCAGAAATCCACCTGCCTCTTCAACAGAGGAATCTTGAATGGCAAGAAATGCCTAAAAAAAAAATGTTCAATGTCCTTAGTCATCAGGGAAATGCAAGTCAAAACAACCCTGAGATTCCATCTTGTAACAGAATGGCTAAAATCAAAACTTCAGGTGACAGTACATGCTGGTAACCATGTGGAGAGAAGGGAATACTCCTCTATTTCTGGTGGGATTGCAAACTTGCACAACCACTCTTGAGATCAACCTGGCTGTTTCTGAGAAAATTGGAGCAGTTGGGAGCTAAGAAATACCACAAAATCACTTCACAACAAACCTCACACAAGAGACTTATTGGGAAAGACACAAGAGGGTGGCTGCCTCTTCTTGGGCAGGAAGCAGGAAAGAAGCTAGCAGGAGACAGGCTTTATACAGGCCTTTGTCAGGGTCAGAATTGAGTTTTGCTTTTTTATTCTGTAGCTTGCTGTCTGTTTCTTGAGGGGCTGAACCCTGCCAACCATTGGAGCATTCTGTGGGCAGAGCCTGATGATTGGAGGTCCTGAGGGCAGGGGTCTGCCACTTGCATTCCTTCCATGGCCTATGTCAGTAAAGGCTATTACTGAGACCCAGTCCTTCCCTTCAAAAGAAGATCTCTTCATGTCATTGAAGAGTATGTGTTTTGATCTCCAGTAGTAGCCAGTGCTAGACCCTCAATAATTAAACATGGAGACAAAACTTTCCTCTAACTTGCTTCTGTAGTCTTTAAAAAGTTTACTTAATTTTTTGCATCATATGTAACACTTCATGCTTTAAGGAATTTCTTCATAGTGGTTTCCATGTTTATTGAAATATCCAACATCATTCTGAGACACAGATGCTAGGAATCCTGTTTCTGGGCATCATAGATCATTTTAGTTATGTTGTAAGTGTATAAAACTTTTCAGGTTTTTAAAATTGTGATGTAACTAAAGGAAAAACCTATTTCTAAAATAGAATGTTAGAAGTAATTTATGTAGCGTAGATACAGGTCTGGGTGTGCTGAATTTCTATATACAGCACTCACATTTGTTTGTTTAAGAAAATTTTGATGCGTATATTTCTGTGAATTATTATGAGGAATGTGTTTTAATTTCAAAAAAAAACAGAACATTGTCATGAGTCAATAGGGTACACCAAACACACACACACACACACACACACACACACACACACATTTATCCTTCAAATATAAATTTATCTTAAAATTTCATAGGAGACTTTCTTAAATCCTGTACATGTAATGAAGGTGTTCCATGTCAATACACCAAATATGAATCACACTGCACATAAACCTGAGCTCAGATTCTTAAGCTGTGTACATTTATGATGAAAATGAACTGAAAGCAAGCAAATGTTCAGAAAATGTGTGTATAAAATCTTTTTGTGGTGATAATCTTCTACTTGCACAGTGAAACTGATGTTTTATCGTATATCCTTTCTCAATTAAGGCTACCAGTTTATGTGGTTTAATATATAGACTGTTAACCATTACTTTAAGGATACTTGGAGAGGGAGGAGGATAGGGAAGCCATGTGAATCTTAAATTTCCTTTCTTTCACATTGGTTCACTATATTCTCAGTGTGAAACTACAGAACAACTTCTCCACCACTAGTGCTAAGTGTAAGGAACCTGGGACTTCTGAACTCTAAATGAATGCTCTGATTCTTCCCTTCCTGTTAGTGCTTCCTATGTTTTAATAGTTTTTTCTTAATTTTGAAAGAGCTTTGTATTTTATTGATTATTTATGTTCATCATGTAAATATGGTACAATGTTTACTTGTTACTCTTTGGATCTTGAAACCATTTTCTCTATCACTATAATATTCACAGAAGTATTTGCAGTTGGTAAATCCTAATCTTCCTAAACAATTCTAAACTGTTTTTACTGTCCTCCATGTGTCAGTCTATGTTTTCTTAACAATCCAAGCATTTCCCTTTAATTCTGTTATATTTTTCCTTTTAATGGAGAATAGCTGCTTCTCCATACACTGCATCCCGACCACATTTCCTTCCTCTACTTCTCCTAGCTTCCCTTCCCTTCCTCTCTCTCATATCCACTTCCCCTCTGTTTCCTCTTCAGAAGAGAGCAGGTCTACAAGAGACAACAGCTAAAGAGGAGAAGGCAAGTCTTGCTAAAGAATCAGAGCTTTATAATATACATTTTGTACCATTGTAGAAACCTGCAGATGAGCATTTTCCGTTTCAATTTCCAGGCTGGTTTTCAGCATAGGTGACATGTCTGAGGGTTACAAATAGGGTAGATTTCAAGAGCATTCAAGATGTTTTTTATGTAGTTATGCTTATGTTTTATTATTTCCTTATATGTTTTCATCTAAGTTGAATTCAAAATAGAAAATTTAGCTCTTCTTATTATTATGTTTGATATTTTTACCATCAATGTTAATAGGTCATTTTTAGGAGGATTCAAGGAAATCATGCTTTTAACTCACCCATTTGCTCCAAGCAAACAGCTGAATATACGATAGAAACAGAAGAAGCACGTTTTATTTACAAGGCCATTTGACACAAGTGTGCTTGAAACATAGTGACAGATACACTAGACAAATAAAATTACCTTCTGAGTTCATAGCGGTTAAAAGAGAAGAAGCAATAAGTCAGTCCGGGGCAACTTTTGTCCCAAAGTTAAAGGAAAACGTCAGCAAAAGAATTGCTTTACATGTATGTATGTGTATCCTTTTTTTAAGAGTCTCATATGTGAGTACTGTACTAGGTTCATTTCAACCCCTTGCTTCCAACTCCCCATACTCCTACTCCCTCTCATCTTCTTGACTTCTTTACTATTTTTGTGTATACACATGCGTGCACACACACACACACACACACACACACACACGAGTCCATTTAATGTTACTCACATGCGCATGTGTTTAAGGCTGACCATTTGGGAATGGATAACGTACTAGAGAGTTCTTTGCTGGTGTACACGTGTTCACCCTCCCTCACCACCCATGAATTACCTATAGCCCTTCATGTAGGGGTTGTGCCATGTCAGATTTCTGTCATCCACATTGCCTCCTGTAATAGGGTTTTCCTTATTCAGGTCTTTTCTAAACAAACATATTGTTGAGCTTTAATGGTTGCTACATTTCTGTCATGTCATGATGATGATGTTATCTAGGGACAAGTACTATTGTCTTCTGAGAGAATCCTGCATCTACATTTTTTTTCTGAGCCAAGTATAAGAGCTGAATAAGTTTGTGCTGGACAATTAATGGTTAGGGATTTTTGTATTTAGACCAGTTGTAGATCTCTGTAATATGTCTATCTACTGAAAAAAGAAGCTTCACTGATAATGAATGAGGACTACACTTTTCTGTGAGCATAGTAAGTGTGTGTGTCAGAATAAGTACTTAGTTAGAAACTATATAGGTTTAGGATGCTTATGGTAGTATATTGTCCTACAAGATCTAGGAGCTCTCTAGCTATGGATGTTGGCTGGGTTTACTCTACTAGGCATAAAATTCATCCTACTGAGTGAGCCTTAAGGAAACAAGATAGCTGTTGGTTACTACCAAGGAATAAAGCAGCTCTTGGGCCATTAGTGTTATCTTACCAGGACCATCATCATTATGGTTTGTAGATTTATTTTTTTTCTAATGGTGGTACTGTTGATTGCTTTCTTCCTTCGCAACTTGAATAGCACACTATGAAAGCTAATCCTCAGGGCAGAGGCTTCTGTCAGTTTCAACTCAATTACTGTAATTCTGAGTCTGAGATGCATGGTATCTTCAGCAATAGGGACTTAACCTTGAACTAAGCAACCAAGAACAGTGGCTTAGCCTGTATTGATTTGGTAGTCACTCAGATTCTCCTAAACAACCATGTAAAGGAAAATATGCAGGCATTTTGGTAAATAGACTGTGGCTTTTGAGAAGGGGTATTATGATGTTTTGTTTTTCCTGCTAGGTCTCAATGCTGGGTTTTGA
Organism: Grammomys surdaster; assembly: GCF_004785775.1. NCBI lineage: Eukaryota > Metazoa > Chordata > Mammalia > Rodentia > Muridae > Grammomys > Grammomys surdaster. The sequence goes on from NW_021626119.1 coordinate 11,173, forward strand.
AGGATATATACAAGAACAAGACAAGGCAGAGAATGTTTTCTTGGTGGTTATGACTTGTCTTACAGAGAAAAGAATGTCAAGAATGTGTGTGATTCTATTTAAACTATGTATGAGTATAAGTATACATATATAAAATACATAATTTTAAGTGTGCTTACAAAGCAAAAACTTTCTCATTCAGCTTTAGTGATAGTTACCTCTTTCCTTCTATCATCCTTGAACATGAGATTCAATTTTATTTGTGCTAGCCTACTCAGATCATTATCTGTGTGAAAAAGACATTCTAATTATATGCAAAGGAAAACAATGACTGTAACAAGTTGTGTTTTAATCTGTAGTAGTAAAATGATGGCTACAGTATTATACAGTGTACCACTCATCCATGTGCATATCATGGATGAGTTTCTTGGATGAGAAAAATAATAATTTGTTCTTATTTTCTTTATATTCATGACATTCTTTTCTGTGTCAGACCAGTCATGACCTCCAGGAAAACATTGTTTGCCATGTCCTGTTCTTGTGTGTATTCTTCAAAACCCACAATTAGGACCTAGCAGGAAAATAAAACTAACAGTAAATAAAACAAAAACATCAAGGATGATCGAAAAACAACAACACCCAAAACACTATTTTAGTGAAGGAGAAAAGCAATCCACCTGAAAAGAAATGTTTTGCAGATGAAGGGGCAAAGAAGAGTTTCACAATGATATCCTAAGAAACTCCAGGGGAAGGCAACATTCATTTTTCTAGCTAAGAAACTGTAATAAAGAAAGACTTCCCAGAATAGAACCAGTGTGAAAAAGACAAGAAACATTTTCAGAATAGGTAATAAGTACAACCCCATAGGAAGAACAAAAATAACAACCAACCAGACCACCCAGAACTCTCAGAGACTAAAGCACCAACCAAGGAGTTGGTGGAGGGACCCATGGTTCCAGCTGCATATGTAGCAGAGGGTGGCCTTTTTGGGCATCAATGGGAGGAGAGGCCCTTGTTCCTGTGAACACGTGGGGCTTGATGCCCCAGTGTAGGGGAATTTGAGGGCAGGGAGGCAGGAGTGGGTGGGAGGGTGGGGGAACGCCTTCATAGAAGCAGGGTTGGGATGGGATAGGAGGTTTTGAGGGGTGGGGTACCAGGAAAGGGGATAACATTTAAAATATAAATAAAGAAAATATCCAATTACAAGAAAACATATCAAAAATGTAAATGTCAGAGTGATCAAAGAGAAAAGTGAGAAATTACTTATCTTTAAGAAGTAATTTCTGAGTTCTTAAAAAAATAAAGTAGATGATAGGGCACATGATGAGCATAATCCTTCCCATGATGCCTTAAAGTGTCTTCAGAAAATCTGGTAATTTGTCTAGTTTTACAGACTTTTAGATGAATTAATGAAATGTTTGTATGCCTTGAACCAGGAAGGAGGCGTTGTCTATACAGTCAGTGTACTGGTGATTCATTAATTTGAGTATTTAACAAAGGATCCTAAACAAAGGATTTTCATCTACAGAGAGTTTTTAATGGAAATAAGTAACAGAAAAGTAATATTTTTTATGAAACCTAATTTAAAATTCATTTCAATCTGAATTCATGTGTATTGTTTTATCATATTGCTCTCTATAGTTTTTAAAATGTAACACATAAGGACATGGAATAGAAATGATACATCAGTTAGAAATGGAAAATTGAAATGGTTTTGAGAATAGGAAAAGAGAGCAAATATTGGTATGTAAATATTGGAACTTAAATTTCTTATTTAATATCATTTTGTTTAATAAAATGTCAAATAAAGCAAATTTCCATTAACCACATACAGTCAGTAGATAATAATTTAACATTAAAACAAATGCCTGTGATCCACTAAAATGACGGATTCACTTATTCCAGCCATATAAGTAAGTTTAGCTGTTGGTATGTACTAAATAACTACAGGATCACTTCTGTCACACATTTTAGTTCTTTACATGTGTGCAGTGAAGGGTCAATTTTGAGTTTTGTGACTCACAGTTTGAAAAAAATTGAATTTGAAAACAATGATTTCAGATTGGATTAATTTGATCAAGTGCTCATGTACAAAACCTCATATTTTGTCATGTGGTGATGCCATTCATTCATGCCAAGGAACAATTTTGTTTTTCTACTGTTTACTGAATGATTTCAAGGTCCTCATTTGAAGAGAGACTATGATCACATAAACAATTTCCTATTAAGAGAACACTTTCTTCCAGAACAGAGGCTGTATTGCGAAGGTACAACCAATAATATTTTTCTCATTTCAATGAAGAAAATCAGCTCATGTGTGGATCCATGTTAGGAATTGAGTTAATGTAGACATTCTACATAGATGCACATCATGTACTCCCTAAAGTCTGAGAACATTCTAAAACATTTTCAATTATGTGAACTTGTATATTGAACTTGTATACAACTCTAGTGGTGACCGTCTACTATATTCTACAAGAAGGGAATATCTACTACATGCTAAGAACATAAGCACTAAATAATTCAGAAGAAGGTCTTCGCTCTTGTGGCAGGGCACAAAACAGGTAAGAAGCAAGAGTTTTGGAGGTTTTTTTCTTTTTGTTTTTTTTTTGGTTTCATCTTTTTTTATTGGATATTTTATTTACTTATATTTCAGATGTCATCCCCTTTGTCCATTTCCCCTCCTTAGAACCCCCATCCCATCCCTCCTTCATTTTTGCTTTTATATCATTTTAATTACAAGCACTAATTAAGGTTAGTTCTAGTTACAGGGTCTAGATGCAAATAGTCAAGGAACAAGCAGGACAATATACACAAATAGTCAAAGAAAAAGCAAAGCATTAAACCGAATTACGTGATCACTCCCATGATCACTGCTTCTAAGAGCTTATCAGGATGACTAAAATATCTGAGCCTACTTCCCTGTCCTAGACCAAAGTCATTTTCATGTCTGAAACATACTTCCTTGTTCTAGCCTAAAATTTAGATTCCTGTTTGAAATTACTTCTTTGTTCTATCCTAATATTTAGATTCCTGCCTGAGATTAGTCCTTTGTTCTAGCCTAAGATTTAGGGTCTTGAAATTACTTCTTTGTTCTAGCCTAATGTTAGCCTGTTCCTTGTTCTTGGCCAATGCCATATTCCTGCCAAGCAGCCCATTTCCTTGTCCTTGGCCCAAGACAGATTCTTGCCAAGTAGCCCCAAAGGCTCTCCATCTCTCCTTCTTTCTTATTTCATTAACAAGGCTGAACCTGTCTTAAGTCACTCTGACAAGAATGTCTTCCTTACCTGTGATGGGATTATCAAAAGCAATACATTTCTGTCTTAGGTTGGTAAGACTCTGTGCAGAATCTTACCTGTCCTCGGCTTGCCAGTTTGTTAATTTAATAACTCTGTCTGAGGGTCCATTTTCAGGTTCAAGCCATGTACTTTGGCCGCCAACATGTTGATTTTGTTAAAGACAAGCTTTAACACAATGGGCAGGAATATAAGTATTCCTGGACAAAAAGGGCTAGCATGATCAAGCCATATATGCCATTCTTGAAGCTTGACCAAAATAAAAATACTGACCTCAGGCCATAGATAGTTTTATCTTCAGTATCTACCACATCAACGCTCAGCAGAGCAGCATTCTTGAAATACATAAGCTCCCTAAGTATCATTAAAACTTCCAGAGAGTGTTAGAATTATGCCAAATACACTGCAAGTGTCATTAAACTTCTTCCTAATTATAATGATTACCACTGTAAATTTTAGAACTAATGTGAATCCAATGGTATTTGGGATGACACTCGAGATGGCTCCTTATCCTTAAATTCTGAACCTCCTTCCAATAATTTGAATAGGATAAAGAGCATCAATCTGTTCTTCCAATGCCTATCTAAATCCTTTTGTATATTCAAACATTAGTAACAATGTTTGCTAAAAAACAAAACAAAAGTAGCTGTCTTAACTTTTTGTGTCACAGCAATTGCAGAAGCAGTGGTGCTAGCAATTAATGTAATTAAAGCTGTTATACCAGCAATAATGAAGCCCACTACCCTCTTGCTTCTGCTTAAAGCCTAACTCATTTCTTCCAGTATTTGCAACTATGTTTAGAATACCAAGGTTCTGTGATACTCAGGGCACTAAAACAAAAGCTGGTTGATAGACCTTCGTAATCTGACATGCCAGATTTCAAAACATAAACACAATTAGAAGGTGTACAATCAATGCAACTTACATTAAATACTGTAGAGGAAACAAAAGTATTTTTAACTTGACAGTTAAAAGAGCCTTAACATGTGTGCTAACACCTGTTTGAAAACCAGATCCTACCCCAACTTTATCTCTTGCTAACATAACATCATAGAGAACTGCAGCTAATTTCCATATGTCTCTGAAAATGTCCAGAACCAGACTTCCAAATGACGACTGTTATTTCCAATATTGGATTGCTTTCTAGACCAGTCGATGATTAAGTCTGAATAACTGGTTACATTTAAGAACAGTACAAGTGTCATTATAACTTCTCTTTTTGATTCTCTGTTCCACAAGGTCTAAAAACTTGAGGAAAGGCAGCTTGTCCCATCATGGGTATAGGTAAGCAATGGTGGGTTGGGAAACTATGTCCAACACAGCTTCCTAGTCACCACTGTCAGGGCACTCAGCAAGTTCACAGGTCAGCATCATTCTTTGTCCTGGTATCAGCATGTCTCACCCATCACTCTGTTGGCCAACATACTCCTTTAGCATCCTGCAGAAAAAAAACCCACAAACATGCCCTCTTCCCCATGTTTAATACCTGATCAGGATCATACCTTATGCCAGTAAGTAGAACCTTCCCTTTTCACCTATGCATAAGTATGCCTAGTTGTAGAGCGCCATAGACACTCAGCAGAAAGTCCCTTGGCATCCAATTTTTTGAACAAAAAATTAAAAAAAAAATGATTTAAATAAATTTGTGGTATATGGGGTTATATCTCCCTCTTTTTTAATTTGTGAAGATATTGTTTTAAAGTTCCATGGTCTCATTCCACAGGATCTTGTCCTTGACAATTATAAGGAATCCCCATTATATGGATAATGTTAAATTGCTTCTAAAATGTCTCCAATGTTCAGCTGCAATAGCCAGTTCCATTATCTGTTTTTTGTTTGTTTGTTGGTTGGTTGGTCTTTCTACAATCCTGGTGTGTTGAAACTCCTGGGAGTCCAGCCTCCTCTCAGAAGCAAAAGTTTTAAGCTGATTATTTGTATTTCTATGTTGAGAGAATGTATGTCATTGGGATATAGGAATTTAGGCAATATTGCAACTAGCACAGGGTAGGAGTAAGAAAAAAGTTTGTAATATAATCTCCTCAAGAGTGATGCTAAGATGTCTAATACAAGATGAGTATGTGTGTCCATTCAGTGAATTCAAGTGTAGTATCATTACAGGACAGGAGTACTAGTGGATATCTTCTCATGACTTGTCTTAGAAAAACCCATGAATGTGTACACAGCAAGGTTTGGAAACTCTAGTAATTTCTAGAAGAAAATGTGAACCAAAGTTTGCAGGGTTTGGATGCTTTCTGTTCACAGTGAAATGGTTGTAATTATACCTAGTTAGAATTGAGTGCTAATGTTTAAAGATAATATAGAAAAATAGCTTCCCTTCTTCATAATTCTTCCTATAGAAATTTTTCTGTATGAAATTAATGAAAATGTGTAAGTCCTGGCAAACTATGTTTACAGAAATGAAGCAGCTTATGCTGTGTTCTCTTCACATGCAACATGACATTCTAGCATTTTAGTTAGATAAACACTCAATACCTTTTAGCATGATACATATCTTCTATTACTACCCATCACAGTGTCATTTTTATAAAACATCTTTTTCTATACTATATTACAGAAATGTCTCTGATAATTATATAGGCAGTTGCATTTTATTAATCCTACAACTTCAGTAGGAAATGAAAATTAGTGTGAGACATTCTGAATAGAAGTAATTCCCTTTGTTGATATGAGCACATAAATCAGGTGGACTTGGGTCTATAAATGTGATTACACTACCCTCCTCTTAATATACAGTGGCCATGAGAAGGGAAAGAATAATTGGTATGAAAATGACATTTCCCATTCACATATCTTCATTTTCAGTTCATAATTAATATATTTCAAGAATAACTTTCTAAAGCTTAGTTGTGTTTAAAGAAAGTGAATAAGAACTCTCTCAAAATCTTACCAATACTCACTGACAGAATGTGGTTGACAATAATCCACTGGAGTCTGCTGAGGAAGATTCCCAGAGCCAGCCCAAAGATAAAATAATGGAAAGCACAATGAAGAGCAAGATAATTAGAACATTTTATAAAGCATTGCCTGTGCAGGAGTGTCTTACAAGTGTTGTCTTAGTTCATTGCTGTGAAGAGACACCATGACCAAAGCAACTCTTATAAATGACAACATTTAATTGGGGCTGGCTTACAGTTTCAGTTGTTCACTCCATTATCATCATGGCAGGAGGCACAGTGATGTCCAGGCAGACATGGTGCTAGAGAAGGAACTGAGAGTTCTACATCATTATCTAAGGGTAGCCAGAAGGAGATTAACTTCTACAGGCAGGCAGGAGTAAAGTCTCTTTTGCACTGGGTGGAACTTGAGCATAGACCTGAAAGCCCACTCTCAAACAGTGATGTACTTCCTCCAAAAAGGCCCCACCTCCTGACAGTAGCATTTTCCTAGGGCCAAGCATGTTCAAACTGCCACCAGGGTATCAATATCTCATACAATACTGCCATGCTATACCATGCAAAGGAATTACTTGGAGAATATATACAAAGCTAAAAAGAATGACAATAAGACCTGTACATTACTAGATTTGAATGATGTGTTGAAAGGAAAAATTCACAGAGGGAACTATGTTAAGAGACTGGTTATACTTGTTAGAGTTAGGATATAAATAGGGGAGGGGAAAGAATGAGAAAGCTGATAGATACTGGGAGAAAATAGAGGAAATATGTTCTGTGTGTACATCATTGTGGGAGAAAATAGATTGAGGAAAAGAGAGGGAAGTAGACAGTCTAATGTTAGAAATTAGGCGATTGTCCCCTAGTAATTTTGCTAATTCCAATTTAAAAAGCCATAGGACTCTGCCTTGATTATTGGGGGGGGGTCTGGGCAGTTCATATTAATAACTATAGAATTTATTAAACTACAGCTGGGATTGAGAATGTGAGCAGATATAAAATGAGCTTTTTTATTTTAAAAATTTTGGGAAAAATAAAAGACCTGCTTCAGAACTTCTTCTTACAACAGAAAAATATGCAAGCATGTGATCTGTTTTGGATATACAAAAGTTTATACAACACGGGTGTAGATATAAGGTGGTTCTTCCTCACATTCCTATGCTTCAAGAAGTTAGACTCAGACTCAAAATATATTTAAAAATACATAGGTCATATAGCCAGGCTTGTCTCTGACTTGTCCATAACTTAACCCTTTTATTCTAATCTACATTCCTCCATGTGGCTGGTTACCTGTGGTCAAACACCATGTGTCTGTACTTGTCACATCTTCCTGGCAAAATCTCTCTGCACTTGGCACTGTCACAGAATCCTCTCTACCTACCAGATGTTTACTTCCTATTTCCTGTCTAAGCTACAGGCCAAAGATATATTATTGGCAGGTGACACATCCATACAAATGCAAGAGATTTTCTATACAATTCCCTTTTTTTAGTTCAATAAAAGGCCACTTTTCTTTCAAATATAAACTGAATATAATAATAACTATGAAACAATTATAAAAACTATAAGATACGATATACACTCATAATGTCCAGTCCACAGTATTTGGCAATTAAGGAAACATTTCTATTATCTATCCTATCTTGGTGTATTCAAAGTTTCATACCTAACTCAAATTTTATCCTAGCTTGCATTATCAACCTAAAAACACTTTCTTAGACCTAAAACATCGTAAGTCCTAAACAACACAACATTAAATGTGAGACTGTAACTATTTAGTCTTCAACCTCATTCGAGACCTGAGAAGGAATAAATATTTCCTAAGTAGGAAGAGCAGACAAGCACCTTCCAAGACTATAGAAATGACAGAGAATTGACTGCCTGAAAAGTTCTCCAGAATTATTTCTATAAAATTGGAGCATTTATAATCAGCCTTCTCTCCAAGTATATCTTACAGATTTTTTGTAAAGCAGGAATTTATGAAGGTCTTGCTTATATATCTTAGAAGAACTTGGCAGTCAACTTCCCTGTGTCCATTTGTCCTTTCTGAATAGCATTTTGTCTGAAGTTGAAGTATGAGCAGGTCTCTGCCCAGTGGCAGCTTGCTACATTTCAGGTGACTCCATATGGCTGTATTAGATACTCATCATGTTTTTGAAGTGGATTGGGGGTTCTGCCAAGAACAGACCTGTCTCATAGTTGAAAAAGATCTCTTAATAATGAAACAACTTTAAATGCCACATTCTGAGGATCTCTGTGGTTTTTGAAGACTATTTATCTGTAGGAGGAGCTAAGGTGGGAAGAGTAAGGAGAGGAAGAGAAAAAGGAAGAGGAAGAGCTATGGAGAGCAGAGATGTAGGAGGATGAAGAGCCACGCAGGTATGGAGAGCAGTCCTGGGTAACAACTTATATTTAGGTTAGCTAATTGGGAAACACCTCTAATGGTATGCGCATACTGTTATTGACTATTACTAAACATATAAATCCTTTGATTAATATTTAAGCATTAGAGTCTCATTTTCTTACTGGGCCCGCATGGATGGCGGGATGGTCTGGACACTGCCCAGCCTTGTAGAGACAGCGTGGAAGATTGGCAGAGCCATCTCCCATGCTGTCATCTCATGGGTGGCAGGGCTGGTGTTTCTGGCTGGCCGTTTCTAGCTGCAGCACACATGTGGCCTCCGGCTGTGGAACATAGTGGGTGAGCTAGGCAGAGCTGCTGTAGCTTAGATAGTTGGCCCATGAAAATGCCGATTTAAATAATTATCACAACATTTATCTATCTATAGTATATGCTCCATTGGTGAGCATGAGATTCTTAATCTCAGGGTCATAGGTTCAAGCTCTATATTCAGCACCATTTGTAAAATGAATTGTGGGGAGTACATCTGGATTTAACTTTGGCTGACTTCTTGCTTGTGATTAATCCTGAATGAGTCTGCTGATGTCTGTCTTTGATTTTAGTTAAGATGTGCGTTATATCCTGCAAAGTTCCTCCACTTATGCATATGTCCTTGAGTGCTGGGAGCCTCTCAGCTCTGAGAGGGTAATGGCAGAGGCACAGAGTATGTAGGACTCTGGTGATGGCTTTAAAGTTTGAGGGTCTCAGGCTTTCTGGCTTTCTGACCTGTACTGAAATGCTGATAACTTCTAAAAAGTCCTAAAACCTTCTGAGGGTAAGAGACTACAGGCTTAGGTGATTAACACCTGTAGCCTAATAGCAGAGGATTAGGCAATGTGGCTTTTGTTCTATCTCAGCAGGAACTGCTAGGATCTAACTTATGCCTGCTAATCTGAGGTTGCAGGAAGAAAAGACACTTAGAGAATTTATCATAGAGTTTATTACTAAGTGTAAAAAGTTTCCTATGAAAGCTATCTAAGGGGGAAAGTGGAAAGGTCCTAAGTGGGGAAAAGGAAAAAATTCTAATAAGGGAAAAATTCTAAGGAAAAAATTCTAGGCAGGGGAAAAGGAAGGGAAGGGATGAACAACTCTCTCTTTGTCTTTGTCTTCAGTACTTATACATCTTTCAGAGTACATAATTACATGGTACAAAGTTCATCACAAGTTCCCACCAAAAATCAAATCATAAATTCAAATAGAAGTTTACAACAGAGAATGTTTACATGAATATCCATTAGGAGTAATTATCTGGCTAATCATCCATCACCTGTCTAGCTCCACAGGCTCACTGAAAGTTTAAGACTATAACTAAGAGATTAGTGAAGTTTTGTATAGATAAACCCAGGCAATATTTTATCTTCTGTCCTAGCACCTATAATAAATTTTTAGTTCCCTTTTAATGGCCTTTGGTTAATTGTTTCACAACCTCTTGGAATGTGCTCTGAGTAGGAGAAAGTCTTGTTACTACCTAAGAGCAATTAACTGATGACACTTGGGAGACCTGCAGAGTTCTCTGTGCAGTTTTGACTATCAGAAAGGGACCTAATAGCAGTCTCACTATAAAAGAGCTTAATACTCATTGATATAATTTTAGGAATTCTTATAGGATCATCATTAAGACTTAAGAAGTCATCTACTTGTCTATACAGCAACACCACAAGACAGTACATCTTCATGGATCTGCTCCAAAGGGGTGTGTTATTCCTTAGTGATTGTTATATTTGTTTAATAATAATAGGAAAAGCATATTAATAGAAGGAATCTTTCCTAAAATAAGTACCTTACAGCCTTGCTGAATAAGGTCTCACTTGTCATAGATTATATAGTGATCCGAGGCAAGCAATTTCAGGATGATCACCTGCTAATTATTAGCTTGTCCCATTAGGGCTCCTGACACTTGAGACTGTCCAAACCTGAGGGAAATGGCCTTAGTCAAACATAGATACTGTGTACTATAAACTTACCATGTTAACATTTGTAATAATTTTTTAACTTGCTGGAATTGGTCAGGCTTTCTGTTGCTTGCCTTTGAAAGACACTAGAATTATATATTTGCTGTTGGTGTGGTATTAACCTGCAGCCCTCCCATATCTGTCCCTGGAATCTTCTTTCTGCCTTTCCTATAAACATCCTCACTCCCCTACTTGTGGTTTTCATGTTGACTAACTGGCTAGCTCCAGGAAGTGGTGCGCAATGTGATGGCTCAATTACAGTGGACACAGTGAAGGATACTACTGGAAGTGGAGCACTTGGGAAACAATATTGGTAGTGTTGAGTAACTTTTGGTAGTAAAAGACATAGGAAAATGTAGATAAAGGAGCTCAGAAAAAGTAAGGGAGCTTGGACAAAATAAGGGAGCTCAGAAAATGTAAAAATCAAAAAGAAACAGAAGAAAGAAAGAATGGGAAACAGAAACAGTTGCATGCTTTTTGTATATATGCTTATGAATATGCTTTGCTAAAGTAGAGCGGAAGGAATTGCATACTTTTTTAGGCTTTGTATAGAAGGTTTGTCCTTGTTTTCTAAGGAAGTGACAATAAATTTAGCAATATGGAAGAATTTAGGAAAGACTTCAAGATTTTTATGATGTGCATGAACTAGGTAAAGTGCCTGCAGATATTTTTAAGCTTAAGATCTTGATTAGGTCTAGAATAGAGAAGTAGCCCTTTCCCCCTACCCCATGTCTGGAGATGCTTCACAAAGGAGAGAGGAAGCACCTGGCAGCCACTGATCCATGGCCAGGGACCCTCCCCTGCTATTCCCATTCCTGCCCAGCTGCCCTTGCACTCACCACTGGAGTGCCCACCAACCCCCAGCTCATCCCTGCTCGTCCCTCCCTCCCTTCTTGGATGGGACTGAAGGTAACTCTGTGCTGTGGACTTGACAGCTCTGGCACAGGTAAGTGGTTAGAATTTCATGAAAGTGGTCCCAAATTTAATTTATATAAACTAACACATATCATACAAACTAGAAATTATATACATTGAAACACATATAATAGCCACATGCACATTCACACATGAATATGTATATATAAATTATCCACATTAAATGTTAATTATACATTAAATATAAGTTATAAAGTTATATATAAATTATATGCATATTGAATGATTTATATATATTATTATATATTACATATGGTAAATAAATCATATGCATTAAATATTATGTATTTTAAATGAAAACAATATACATTAAAATATAAATCATGTTTAAATATGAATTAACTTTAAGTTAAATCTATAAAATATACATCATAATCTATGTAAAATACCCAATTTCAAATGTCCTGAGAGAGAGAGAATTAAGGAACTAGCCCATGGAGTTCTAAAATATCAGTTACAAAAAATACAAAAGAGAAAGTTTCATTCCTTCACCAAAACCTTTATTTTAAATGTTTTGACCTTGCATGCCAAGGGACTCTGCTTCTGAGTGTCTATGGCATTCTTCAACTTGGCATACTAATTCCCAGGTGAAATGGAAGAATCTACATACTGGCATACGACATGGTCCTGATCTGGTATTAATATGGGGAAGAAGGCATGTTTGTGTTTCTTTGCAGGATGCTGAAGAAGTGCAGTGGCTGCCAGAGTGATTGGTGAGGCATGCCCTGACAATGGTGACAGGAAAGCTGTACAGGACACATATATATTCCTGACCAACCTTTGCTACTCCTTCTGTGTGGTCATGGCCAAAAAGTACTTGTGACTTTTAATAATATTCAGCTGTTAGAATTCCCTTGGTCTGAGAGTAAAAAGTATTCCAAATTATTATTATTATTATTATTATTATTATTATTATTCCACAATAGATCAGGGCCTACCTATTTGTTTTATAGAAATAGTATCAGTGCTGGATGTTTTTCTGTAGATTCAGAGATTTGGAAGTAGAATGTCTCTAAGACTGCAGTGCAAAGCATTAAGGTGGGAATGTCATTATCTCAGACCAGACAAGCTGTTTTGCCTCAAGCTTTAAGACCTCATAGAACTGAGAACATGGAGACTGTGGAATTTGTGTTCAACAAATCAAATAGAGACATTGTCGTAATGATTCCCCCTCTATCCTTCAACGTGACTGGTTATTCAAACTTAATCAAGGGCTGGTAGGGAAATGAGTCCAATATTGGACAAAAGGAAATGACACTGGGCATTTGGACATGTGGGCTTGCTTGATAGTGCAGCATCTCATAAACCAGAATAGTAATCTAGAGGAGTTTCCCTTAATTATCTGATTGGCTAATAAAGATGACAAATAGCCAGCCGCTGGGTGAAAATGAGGAGGGAGGTTTTCGGAGCAAGACAGGAAGAGGAGGGGAGGAGAAGGAGTTGGAAGAGAGGTTGGACAGAGCGGGACAGAGAGAGGGAAGTTGGAAGGAAGATGGAATAGAAGCTCATGGCCTGGAAAAATTGCAAGTAGCAGGGATTTCATAGCTGGGGAAGAAAGTGGTGTAGAGTTATATCTGCCCAATGTAGGTGTGCAGTTTATAAATATACAACTGAATTGCATTTTCCTTGCATGAGCTTATTGAGGTTGGAAATTTACCACAACAAAAGGGTGCCCCAATGTATAGGTTAGAACTCAACTGACTTGAAATAAAAAGATAAATGCCCCTTCCCTCACCCCCAATACAAGGTCAAGGCAGAGATATAGGCTGCAGCAGTGTGTGAATTGAAAGCTGACTGGGTCTGAGGGGCCTACAAAGAACTGCAAAGAGGCTCCCTCCCCCAGCTCTAGGCAGACAGCTACAGCCGGGGGCAGCACCCCAGTCTGGAGCTGGACTTGGACAGGTTATCTACATTGACAACACCATTTACTAAAGTTGTTGTCTTTCTCCAAAATGAAGTGATGGAGTCTTTCTAAAAATCATGAAACTGTAGGACTGTGCACTTATATGTGAGACCTTATTATTCTTACATTGATTAATATTTCACTTTTGGGGAAGTGTCAAGCTGTATTTACTACTGTAATTCTCTTGTGTTCCTTGAAATCTGCAATGGTAATATCCAGGAGTGGTTTTTCTTTCGGGATTCTTTTAAGTATTTTAGGAATTTGGTTGCTGTTGTTGTTTGCTTGTTTTGTTTTCTGTTTGCTTTTCTTTACAATTTTTGAGACTGTATTCTAATTACATCTCAACATTTCTTCCTCTCTCCTTCTCCCTCTACACCCTCCCTTGTTCCTTCATTTTTTTTAAATTTTTGTCAAATGTATGGCCTCTTTTTTCATCAGTTGTTTTTGCGTGTATATATTTATTTATACACGCACATATATCCATATTGCTTGTTGACTCCATGTTATGTTGCATTATATATGCTTTCAGGACTTACTATGTAGCACTGGAAAACCAAAGGATATGCTTTTCCTCTTAATGCCAGTTGCCTAAAATCCTTTCCTTAAGGTTAAGGTATTGTAAGATTTTCCCCATCCAGTTTGAAATGGTGGCTGGTGTCCTCCTTCTTCAGTTTGCATTTGGGCAAACATAATGGTTAGATTTTGGGAGTATGAATTCTGATAGTACTAGTAATATAACACCAAACACCTTGGCCCACTGTCTCTGACGGTATTTCAGCCCTTCTCTTTTTTTAATGTTTTCTGAGCCTTAGATATGGGAGTACGTTGTAGATGTATCCATTGGATACAGGCTCCACAATTCTGCATACTGATTGGTTGTAGGTTTCTGTGGTGATCTCCCTCTGTTTCAAAGAAAGGTTTCTTTGATAAAGTCCAGGTAAACACTACATTTATCTATGAATATTAGGACAAATGTTTCTAAATATTTTTAAATTATACTGGTTTTGTAAATAAGGAATTGAAATTTTCCTTCCATGATTTCATTAGCACTGATTAGCTAGATATGTTTCCAGTACCACTCACAGTATCTGTCTTGTTGAGTGAGTCTTAAGACTCACTTTTCAGTTAGAAAACTATTTGTTACCACCAATGCATCTGTGCCACTATTATACTCATTTGACTAATGTTCCATGTTGGTCATTGATGTGGAATCATAAGCATCATAGCCTGTTAGGACTTCTGGTTGCCTCCTTCCTTTGAAAGCTTGCATGATGCCTTCTGGTACTCTGAAAGATAGTCTTTGGGGTACTCAGGAGACTTCCACATCAAGAGCCTTTGAGCTCTCTTTCTGAAGTACTTGGTGTCTTCTGCATAAGGATTTACCTTCCACCTCTGGGGGATAATCAAGGGAAAAAAACAATGGCTTGCATATTTTGGGAGTCTCTTAAGCAGTCAACAATTCAACAGTTCAAAAGATGTCTCATGTCAAGTACTAGGTTTTTGTTAGGTGGTCTTTTGCCATAGGCAAGATTGTTCTCTGCCCAGATCAGAAAAGTTCCTGAAAATTATTTTGTTGTATTTATACATGGAGTATAAATATATTTATATATTTATTCATTATATTTATATATTTATTCATTATAGAGTGTTTTTAAGGTAAATAGTCCCTAGTATGTTCCTTGTGACTGTTTCAGCCATCATGTGTTCATCTGTTCTCCCTCCACGAACACCTGGATTTGCCATTCCCATCCTTCTCGAAGGATCCTCCCCCTTTCCATTGGCTCTACCTATTACTTCGACTCCATCATTTCCCTTTACCCCTTCCCAACATTCTTCTGTGTTTTTCTACTGTTACCTCTGTTACAGACTGTAGGAAGCCGCATTTGCGCTGGCAGAATTCGCCACTCAGAAAATTGAAAACAGCTGTGGTGAACATCAACTCGACGCTCGTGGATCTGTCCCTGACTGAGGGACTGTCCCCCTAGATTTCTTCAGCCTTTTTCTCTTTCTTTTCTTTTTTTAAGTGGGTGGGAGCAGGCCTGTTTGGTATGCCCTATGTTGCGGATTAGTGTTCATTTTTTGGTTGGCTTGCAAACTCAGAGCTCAACAAAAGCATGACAAGGCTATCATTGCACAGGCGTTTGTGACCAAAGAACTAGGGGCTTCCCCTGCAGTGTGGCTATCACTGCTTCGAAAATAAGTAGTCTCCCCCTCACTAGTGGTGGTGCTAAATGTTGGGCCATCAGCCGTTGCATTCCAAAGGATTTGCCCATTGCACTGGGTCGGTGAGGAGTCTTGGCCTGGCTGGTCCTTGTCTGTGTAGCTGTGGTACCTGAATTTTGAGGCAAACAGCCCTTGCACCCCTAGGAGATGACTCCATTGCACAGGGATGGGTGTTTGCATCTCTTTCTGTTTCCCTTAGCCCTTGCACCCAGAGGACTTGCTTCCATTGCACCTGATAGGGTAAGGGAGACTGTCTTAAACTATTAGTCCTTGATCGCTTATTCCCCCAAGATGGAATTTGCTTGATCGGGCTTGAGTTTGAGTCATGACTGGTACCACGCTAGACAGGCCAAGGACAGCCAGATAGACAGCTCCATCTTTTCATCTCCAGGCCAGCTGCCATTGGTCCCAACGACGGGAAATAGCCTGACGCCACATGCCAGATATACACCATGAGGACAACTGGGGAATTGATGGCAAACCAACCCCGTGACGGGATTAGCGAGTGGCAATGACCCGGGCGCGGGTATATCCCTCGTAGCCTAAGACAGGGTGGCTCGCCTTTCCTCGGTGTTAGCCCTATTGGTGCTGGGCGTGGAAAAACGTCAGCTAGCCTAAGACACGGGACATTGACCAGTGCCTGTTTAACAAAACAAAAAGAAATAGCCAGTAGACAGATTCCTCAGCCGCTGTACCCAAGGGCTTCTGGTAAAGACACCCTGTAAAGCCTCAAACATTTCTATACGCAGTCCCTGCCCACTAAGGTGTTCGTTCCACGGATAGAAGGTCTGGTAAGTCAATAACGGAGCGGACGGATAAGCCTCGGCCACCTAAGACAGGGCAGCCCCGGGTGGGGAGGCTGACCCAGTGACGGGTAAGAGTTTGAGCACCGCCCTCCAAAGAGACTCAGACCTGCCGTGAGACCCCCAAATATGGGAGTTACGAAACCTTCCCAGGGATCTCTACTACCACCCTCTGCAATAAAACAAAAAAGGGGCAGATGTAGGAAGCCGCGTTTGCGCTGGCAGAATTCGCCATTCCAAGATGGCGCTGGCATCCGGTATTTTTCCTAGTAAACAAGTAAATTGCGCATATGCCATGGTAAAAGCCTGCCAAAGTTAAAGCCCATCCCACGGCGTTTTGGTGCACAATGAGTAAGCAGCCAATCAGAGGTGAATACACCGCTCTAAGGGTATATAAGCAGTGCTTTCCCGGGCCTGGGGGTCTTCCACCATTTTGTTTTTTTGGAATAAACATGTTCCTGCGGAAGGATCCTGATGTGTCCACGTGCGTTCTTGCTGACGAGACGATTACACGCGTGTCACAACAGACCTCTTGTTTTCCCATTTCTCTGATGAGGTAACTTGTACTCTGCTATCCATTGCTTTATTGATTCTCAACAGGCCATATCCTGGTATTTCTTCCAGTTTTACATTCCTAGTATCTTTGGGTACTATACAGTATGGCCTCAACTATGAAGATTTAAAGTTAGGAGCCCACAGTGAGAGAAATCATGCAGGAGTTGTGTTTCTGGGTCTGGATTATCTTACTTAATGTCATCTTTACTAGTTCCATCCATTTACCTGAAAAGTTCCTTTTTTTCATCTATTTGTTATATTCTTGTTAATTTGTTCTTTGATATGAAATTTAAGATTATGCTTTCAATTTCTACTAAAGTTTCCTTGGAATTTTGTTGTAGATGATATTGAATCTCTAGCTTTCTTTTAGTATGGTGGACAATTACATGGTATTATTCTGTACAATCAATGAACATAAGAGATCTTTCATCTTCTGGTAACTCTTCAATTACTTTTTTATTCTGTTCTTGAGTTTGTTTACCAGATGGGCATGTAAAAATGGTGACTCTGAGTTGCAGTCACTAAAATGGGTGCTACTTGCCATAAAAATATCAATACAGTGTCATAAGTCCAAACAAGCCAAGGTAAAAGCTCATGTTTTGGCAACGATTGGTACATAATTACTAGGCCGTCATTTAAGGTGAGTCATATATTTAGTGAAACAGCAAAGAAATAAGGTTTGCTCCCAGAATGGAAGCCTTGTTGTGAAAATAACAGGAAAAATAGGCTAACTTTTGCTAACTTTGGGGAGGAAAATACAAGCCTCAAAATTCTTGTCCACTGTCCTTCATAGTATATGCTCTGGGTCTTAATGGTCTGCATGGGTAAATGATAGGAGAGCTTCAAAATTTCAAAAATCTGTCTAGACCTGAGATATAGGAATGTACACTTTGTACTCTGAGGCTATTATATTCATTTATTTATACATACACATATATCTATGAATATCTACTGTATACTGAGACACAATAAGGAATGTTTAAGGTTAAAGTCCATTATATAAGGTAGGTCAGAAAACAGGAAAGGACACCAGATTTGAGACAGACAAATAGGATATTAGATGAAAAATATATTTTTTTTTGTCATCACAGTGCTTTTTGAGATGAGGCTAAGATATTTAAGAGAATCAGAGAGTATTGTCATTTTGTGAATGTCACAGAGGGTGGCATAAAGTTAAGGAACCATAAAAAGCAAGAAAAGCACACTCTTCACAAAATCTTCCTTATTTGTGTAAAGATTCAGAATAAACCATGAAATGAAGACTTTCGCTATATTGAACAATGCTTTGTATTACTTGGGAAACTATTGAACACATGCCTAGAATTCAAATACTGCATTCTTATATGCAGTAGAAAATAATTTTACATCAGCCTTTTCATTTTATGCTAGACATTTGTTTGTTTTAAACTGATTATAATATTTGTTCTGATAGCCCATGTTTATTGCCAAGAAGCATCTTTTGTAGTGTTCCTTTCATAGTCAATATGATGTTTTATAAGGAATTTAAACATGATGCATATTTTCTATCATCACAAAACAAACAAAACAACAAAACATTTCATTGTTATAAAAAATTATTTTGAATGCATTAAAGCAATGCTCCTAAAAATAATGTGATAAAATATTTATTCTGTAGATATGTTCCATCTTTTGTAGGAAATAAAAATTAGTGAGTTATTTTAAAGAAATGAAACTATCTTTTGTATATTTGAACTACAGGTATTAATTTATGAATAAGTATCCCCTTCTAATCTCCTTTCATAGAATGAGAGACTACAGGAATGGATACATTAGGATGAGTGTCAGATGAGAGTTTCCTTCAAATCTTTTGATCTTCGATACATGTTTTTTATATACTTTCAAGTGCAATTTTCTTTAAATCTTAACTTGATTTGTGTTCTGGGAATGCAAATAAGACTGCTCAGATATATGTTACACTACCCACTTGATAAAATGTGTTTGAGACTAATAACCCAGTTGAAGAAGTTCCCATGGAAACTCCCCATTCAACCAACATGAACAATAACAGAGAAAAAAGTCATTGTGTAGAGGAAGGTATGTGATGCATGCTATAAATATGCACTACAAAGGAATTTAATGGATGAAAAAATCTGGCATGTTGTAACATTCAATGAAATTACCAAGTACACGTGTACCAAGCTAAAGCATGAGTAAACAAGACCATTTGCATCCATAGCCTTAAAAATGTAGCTTTGGAGTCCTCTTTGATTATAGAATATAAAGATATATTAGTTATATACCTTTCTCCTTTTAGTGTAGGCTGACAAATGTGCATACCCAGAGGGGTTTGCTTTTGTTTTTTTATATATATATAGGAGAATTAAATATTCTTTGAATGACACAAATGGTAATGGATAACAAATTGCTTGCTTTTCCATAGAGAGATCATTTCTCTCACTCAGCATTTCTTAGTTGCCAAAGGTCCTTTGGTAAGGTTAAGGGTCTATGGGCTGTCAGTTGTTTCTGTTGTGGTTGCTTAGACTCAATAGTCACAGTGTCTGACATTACCAAGAGACACAATCTCCACAGTAAAGTCCCTGATTCATTGGCTTTTAGTTTTAATTATAAAATTAATATATATGTGACTAAATATTTTTAAACAATACTACAAGGTATAAAATAACTCTATTTATATTCATGTTCTAGTTTGATTTCTCTTACTGTGCTAAAACACTGAAAAAAAGCATCTTAGGGAAGGAAAGATTTATTCCAAGAAAGAAATTTATTCCAGGTCACATGTGGTTCATCATTGATAGAAGTCAGGGCAGGAGCTCGACTAGGAGCTTGGAGGTTTAAGCAGAAACCATGGCAGAACACTGCTTTCTCAGTGATACTCCTTCCTCTGCCTTCAGGAGTACTGGGAGTAGAGGCATGTACCAACATATGGCTTTACCTAGCTTTCTTATATAGCCTAGAACCACATGCTCAGAGGATGGTGCCACCCACAGTGTGATGGACTCTCTTATAGCAGTTAACTCTCATGACAAATCCCTCCTCCAAAACATGCCAACAGGCGTCATCTGATCTGTGCTATCCCTCCTTCAACATGAATCCAAGCTATGTCAAGTTGACAATTAAAGCTAAGCATGACACTTCTTCAGTCAGTTTTCAATCGAACATAATGATTGTTTATTACACAAAAAGAAAATTGGCACTTTGGAATTGTTTCCCAACTTTTCTTATCTCCTTTTACCCCACATTTTTCTGGCCTCAATTATACTTCTTTCACAATGTCCTCTGAGCTTTCATTGGTGACGTGTCTTATTTGCTTAGTAGACATCGTGAATGAGAACTGTTTTAAGGATAAGACAAATATATTTCAGTTCATCAAGCAGAAAAAATGGACACATCTATAAAGATATGAATCAAGGGAATATATTACAGAAGAGTTTAAAAAATAATGTCACATCAAAACACCAAAGAAATGGACACCCGTTTTTTTTTTTTTTTTTATGGAAATAGGTATATACTCCAGAGTGGCTTCAGAAGCTAGGATGAACCATGAAAGTTCCATTTGTCAGAACAGGAAAGAGTAATTTTGAGAATGTAAGGAGAAGGGTGTTCAGAGATGAATGTGTAGTATTCTTAGACTGACGTTCCTCCAGTTCTTAGTGACATGTCTAAAAGTTACTAAGACTAAGCAGAGAGTGGAGCTCAGGGCGAATGTGTTCCTTTCCAGGACAGATTTCAACATGGATCCTGAAAGCATACATGAAGTTTATTAATGTCTAGACAAACCACTCAAAGTCGTGCTTGCCTCAAATCTGATACCATGTAGTGTGGCTATCCAAGCATTGGTGTTTCTACAATTACATGTTTTTCTAAGACTATAAATATGCAGTGGCACTTTGTGTTTAATAAAAACTGGTAATTGACAAATAACACTTTAAAAACTATTTAACTTGCCTGAACCCCTGGGAGCTCTCGGAGACTGAGACACCAACCGAAGAGTGTACACTGGCTGGGCTGAGGGCCTGCACATGTGTAGCAGACATGCAGCTCATCCTGTAGGCAGGACAAATTGTGGGTCTGAGGGCTTGTGGTTCGGTTGGTTTTCCCATCACCCTGTTGTAAGTCTTGCCTTGTTACAGGAGATGAGAGGCCTCAATTCTTTGCACTGATCAGTGTGTCCCTTTGCAGCCAGTGTCACACTACTTTTATTATTATAAACTTGAACTCTGCACTGGCAATATCTCCAGTCGTATTTTTTATTTTTAAGGATCGTTTGGGCAAATTTTTGTTATTTCATGCTGCCATATGAAATCTAAGATTATATTTGCAATTTCTGTGAAAATTGCATTGGAGTTTTGATAGAGAGCACATAGAATCTGTATATTGCTTTTAGTAGGATGGCCATTTTACAGTATTTCCCCACCAGTCTGTGGGCATAGGAGATCCTTCCATCTTCTGATAACGACTTCAATATTTTGGGAAGTGTCTTACAACTTTTATTTTGTATGTCTTTCTAACTTTGGGTTAGATTTAGCCCAATTTATTGTTACACGTTGAGGCTATTTGAATGGTATTCTTTCAGGGACTTGTTTTCCAATATGTCTGTCATTTGGGTAAAGGTAGAGTATTTTTATGACTCTGTTTCTATCCTCTTGGTTTGCTAAATGAGGTCATCAGCTGTTAGATTTTCTATTGGAGACTTTCTGGCCTTTCTTGTAAAGAAACTGAAAATACAGTTTCTCTTCTTCATCTCCTGTTGGTCTCTTCTTTGTCTTGTGTGACTGTTCTATCTACCACATTAGACAGCAGGAGTGGGAATGTTAATCCTTGTCTTGTTCTTGATCTTCATGGGATCCTTTTTAATTTCATTTTCTGTTAAAAAAGTATTCACTGTTCATTTTCTGTTTATTGTCTTGGTTATGTTCTGATATATGCCCCTCATTCCTGATTCTCTTGGGGTTTATTCAGGAACACAATAAAGGGAATGTTCGCCTCCAGAATGGAAGCTTTATCATGAAGGTATGGTTCTAACTTTTGGTTATTTCAATGAAGGAAATAGATTTGTTCACTGTGCTTGTGCAGTGGCCTCAATTGATATTAGAAACTGTGTTATTGTGAAGAGTCCAAATAGGTACAAGTCACAAGGGAGTTCCGCTTTGCACAAATCTGTTCAGAGACACAGCACACAGTGATGTCTGAGGTCATTCTGGCGACATGTTGAAGGCTAAGAGCCCATATGTTGCTCCGCTAGTGAGCATCTACGACCATCTGAGAAGTCACACAGTGTATTTCAGATGATGTCCTATGCAATAGTGACAGAGTTTACAGTTTACAGTTCCAGAGGGATACTCCATGATGGCAAGGAAGGCATGGCCACAGGTAGCCAAATCAGAGAGTTGAGCCATCACGTCCAACTGCAAACACAGAGACGACCTTGAGGTAGAGTAAGTCTATAAACATTAAAGGTCTACCCCTAGTAGTGTCCTTCCTCCAGCATGACTGTGCCTCTTGATGGTTCATGAACTCCCCAAACAGCACTACCAACTATAGTACAGGTGTTCCAAAATCTGAGGTTTTTTAGGACACATTACTTATTGAAACCACCACAAGTCTATGGAGAAACATAAACATTTCCTTTATACTATTCACAGGTCTATAAAATGATGACATCCTTCTATACATATTATAGATTAACTTCAAAATGTGATCATACATCTGTCATTTGCCCTATTATATACCTATATACCTTTCAATGTTTTATTATTCATCATTTAAACCATTTTCAATTTAAATGTATTTTGGTCATATTCTTGCTCTCTCCCAAGAACTTCATTCTTCTATTTTTAATTTTTAACCTTCACATATGAGTACTTCATCTGTACCACTCCCATAATTTCTTTGAATAAACCTCAACTTAAGCCTCTTTACTCGTGTAAATATGCAAAATCAAATCTCAAAAGTGAGGTTTGCTGTATTTTTAAAAGATTTCTTTTTACTCGGAATAGTTCCACACTGTGGTGATTTAGTGTTATTGTTTAAATGGGATATAGAAAATACTGCAAAGCTTCTTTGTCATGTTGATTTTTTGTATGTAAAAATTTAATAAAAATATTTATGTTCTGTCATCTCATGTTTAGTGAAATGAAGCAGATTCTACTGTGTTCTTTTCACACTCAACATAACAGTCTGTCAGAATTTTTAACAGGAGAACTTCCATTACCCCCACCAAAAGTTAAGAAAAGATAGAAAAAGCCAAAAACCAACTTCACTGCTAATACAGTTCATGTTCAATGCTGCGTTCAAGCAATAACTCTGATAAGAATGTTTGCATTTAAGTGTTTTATAAATATCCTCCAAGTTTATTGGAGATAACAAATTAGCATTAAGCATGAATCTACAGGAACTATTTTAGTTGAAGTTGTCACATTGGGTCTTAATCTGTCCATGGATGCCCTTCTCTGTCCCATATTTGTCTTTAAGTAGTGAGGCTCTCTGAGAAGTGAAAGACAGACTCCAACATGAGTTCTTATTTTATTTTCATCCAAATATCTTGCTCTTCTGTATGAATTTTCTCTGTTTAGTATAGTTTTTCTTAAAATCTAAAATTCACAAGTGTTCTTAGAAAACAAATAAGACTTTTATTAAATGAGTTAGAAATGCCAGTTTGACCTCTGTCTGGACCTAGTCAGCTCCAGGAAGCTTCCAGGGAAGCCCCCACTCATCCACTGTGGACAAGATCACAGACGAAAATGTAATAAGGCATCTAGAGAGTGCTAAGTAGTGCATGTTTAAAATATTCATTGCATAGAATGTTTGTGTAAAACAGAATTCTAAGTAGCTAAAGAATTTGCCAACTAAACATCTATCAGGCTGAAAAACATAAAATGATAAGACACCCATTATCAATTTTGATGAAAGGTAAAAATGAGCTAGCCAAAGGAACTATGTTCTGAGTTCCATTTCAGTTTTCTCTGATGCTTGGGAAATCTGAAGAAGCTAGGAGAGGAAAGAAGAATGAAGAAGGAAGTGAACATAGGGAGAGAGGAAGGCAAATGAGACCTTTGTCCATGTTCGATACAACATAGAGTAGTTCTTTAGGAAGAGAATGGCTTGCTGTGGGCAGTGAGGGAAGGATATAAAATCTTGTTTCTTCTAAACGTGTTTGAGAAGAACCATGTGCTTTAAACATTCTATCCCTCATTGTTAGGATGGTAGCAAGACTGAAGTGCCTGGGCAAGCAGAGATATATTTGCCACAGAAAAACATAGACATGTGATTAACCATGCATGTAGAGTAGTTAACATGACATTGTGCTGTGACCTCATAGACTTGTTCCCCATTGATAATGGAATCAGTAGGAAGAGAAGCAATGACTTACATATGGAGGGATCAGCAATATTATCACAAAATTACAGTTCCATTAGAAAACTAAAGGCTTTTATTGGAATTTCAACTAAGGAGATGACCTAGTAGAACCTACAGGCCACTTTGAAAATAGGCACTTTGAGGCAAAGAAATTTAATTGTTAATTGCATATTGGCTGGAGCTTTGTAGCCATCCGGCAGCCATGGATGAACTGGGTTTACCTGAAAGGGGGGCTAGAAATGAAAAGGACAGGAGAGAGAGAAGCATGGAGCCAAGACAAAGTTCTAATCAAGGCTCAAAACTTAATATCCAGCACGGAGTTTATTTAGAAGAAGCCCACTGAACCCATCCTTTGTTTTGGCTGGATAATGTTGCAAAGCAGGCTCATTAGCCAGTCTATTCTTCTAAGCTCTTATAGGAAGTTACAAGTGTAAAGAAAGTGGCTGACATCACCTGGGTGTTAAGGTCCTGTACAAAGTTGTAAGTGTAAACCATGTTGCTGACTTCACCTAAGTGTCAAGGTCTGTTCAGCCTGCTCAAGGCTGGGAAGGGCACAGAGCTTGGGAAAATTTTACAAACCACCTGTTGCAGAGCATATTAACATGAATATTCCCATTTAAAATATCTTGGGTTCTTAAACTACAAAGGTCTGCCCATTGGTCCTTCCAGCAGTCTCTTGTAAGCAAAGAATAGAAACTTATCTTCAAAGAACTGGACGGTAGGTAAACAGCACAAGAGGTCAAAAAGTACTGGAATCTATGGAAAGCCCAGATTTAGCCTTAATTTCTGTACATTTTTTTGCATGAGAAAATCAAACATCTGAAAAGTATAGAAAGTATTATACTGCATAGTTACATATTAGTTAGAATTCTAGTTCATATAATTCTTAAAACTATATGGGTAAGGAAAAGAATACAATCAAAGTATATCACATTACTAAGAGATAACACCAAAAAACAAGAAAAATGTACAATTTTCAACCATCTATCTGTTTCTCTGTCTGTCTTTCACTCCATTTCACTCCATTTTGGTACATATCTGACAGTCTGAAAGATTGACATAGAATATATTATGAAAATCTTTCAACTGATTGCAAAATGGATCAAGTCAGGATATATGCACAGAGGGTATTTTTTCTGAAAAGGGAATGTTGCTTATTGAAAAGGAAGGACAGAAATGAACTTGGTAGATTTTGAGTTTGTCTTGCTTAATCTTCAGAGTAGTCTAAACCAGTATATGTGTATTCAAATCAAATAGTAACTTCTTGCTACTGTAGGAATTTTTGGAAAGAGCAGGAGGGACTAGAATTGGCATCAATGACATCCATCACCTATCCCTTCCACAAGTCTCAGATGTCCAAATATAAACTCTGTTGACATTGGGTAAAATATGAGACACACAAGAGTATGTCAGGATAGGATCATTTTGAAGTTCACTTATTTTGCTGTTAGTTCTTATAGTCTCAGTATAAAGTTATGTTCATTCTGAAATGGAGGGCAGTCAGTCTATTTGTCTGCATCTCTGTGTGGTTGAGTGTATGTGCCAATTAAGTAAGGTTTCTTGATCCATCATGAATGAATGAATGTATCTATAATGCTGCAATATAATATTGACATGTTTTGGTTTTGTCATTGACCTACATAACTAACACA
Organism: Grammomys surdaster; assembly: GCF_004785775.1. Lineage (NCBI taxonomy): Eukaryota > Metazoa > Chordata > Mammalia > Rodentia > Muridae > Grammomys > Grammomys surdaster. The sequence goes on from NW_021626119.1 coordinate 37,123, forward strand.
TTTTCATACGTTCTGAAAAATGTACTGTGAGTTTCAAAGGCAAAATCACAAGCCCATACCATTCATATGCTCTCATTCATTTGTTTGTAAACACCATTTTCAGTTTTGTGAATTTTTCCTACTGATGGTCTTGTTTTACTTAGAAATTTGACACAGACACTCAGTATGCCAAGTATATGCTGTGCCCATGAGTGAAAAATCACAGTTAATGGTATTGTCTTGGCATGTTTTTTGGAGTTCTGTGAAGCAACAAGACAGAGAGGACAGGGTACCACAAACAACATAAACCAGTTCATATGGGTCATTCACATCTGAAACAGGGATAATGAGAGTCCAGTTGTGCACAACTTCACATCTGAATATGTGCTAATTTATTAATGTTCTCTACTGGACACTGGACTGTGATCATTTTATATACTCAGTGTTTCTGAGTTCTTTAATTTGGGCCTGCACCACCTTGACTCTGTATTGCTTTTTCTTAAACTATCTTACACCTTATTCAAATGTGCCACATTCAGACTCTAACTACATGTAAAAAGGTGCAGATCCAAACATATTTAAATAACCCATTAAACCCGCGCAACTTGAATCCTTCCCAACAGCGCAAGGTGAGCCCTTTTTCTGCCTTTGCTTTTCTCTGCAATTTATAAATGGCGATGCTCTATCATTCTGTTTCCATATAGTGATAGCTACCCCTTTTGGTATTTCTCTCCATCTCCTGCTATTTTGACTTTCATGTTCCTCCTAATTTGTGCTCTACAGTGTCCTAAACTTATGTTTTGGATATGGCCTTTCTTACAGAAAACCCCCCATCTGACATCTGTTACTAGCACTACTTAAAACACTGTGCCGAAACCTTCCAGGTTCAAAGTAACCATTGAGTAAAATAAAGTATGCTCCTATAGAAGTATCTTAAAAGATTGTCCACCAGCAGAGAAGACAAATGTATCATAGTGGAAAGAAAGAAATACATTTTTGTTCAATTGATAAAAAAAAAA